>NC_061505.1:3752656-3755156 GCF_022539355.2 Hippoglossus stenolepis | reverse complement strand
TGACGTCAAAGGTTAAAAACAGAACTGTAACTTAGTCGTAAGCTAGGACCTCTGGTGGTGAGGTGAGGAAAGTTAAGACTCATTTGAAATAAGTTAGTGAATAAAAAGAAAGAGATGAAGCTTGATCAGATTTCAGTGGGCCCTGGCCCCGCCTCCGGGACACGCCCCCAGGCCCCGCCCTCTTGGGCTGTCACTGGTAAAATGGGATTCATTGACGAATATTTTAAAATATACCATAAAATTGCTTGGGAAGTATGGAAAGTGAATTCTGTCAACTTTGAGGAATTACATTTTTTGGCATGAAACCTGAAAAGTTACAGAATTAGTTACAAAGTTATTTATCAAATTAACTTTTTTTGAGTCAGACTGAATGTTGTAAAGTGAGAGAAGTTATTTTAATAATTGATCGTGTTGGATTATTGTAACGTTTGTGTGCAGATGGTCGATCAGCTCAGGTGCTGCTCTGGGCCAACGTGTCGCTCATCGACGACTGTCAGAGATTCTACAAAGATCGATTCAAACCAGGAATGATGTGTGCAGGTGAGTGTGGACGTCATCAGTGACCTGAGAGCACTCACACAGTTTATAATGGTGTGTGTGTGTGTGTGTGTGTTTGTGTGTGTGTGTGTGTGTGTGTGTGTGTGTGTGCAGGTGACCTGGACGGCAGCGTGGACTCCTGTCAGGGCGATGGCGGCGTGGACTCCTGTCAGGGCGATGGCGGCGTGGACTCCTGTCAGGGCGATGGCGGCGGTCCTCTGGTTTGTGAAGATGAACTGGGCGTTTCTTACCTGTGGGGCATCAGCAGCTGGGGGGAGAGGTGTGGTCAGCCTGGATTCCCTGGAGTTTATACACAAGTAATATATAACCAAAAAATCTATACACTGAAAACATGTACACAACTTAAATGTGTCATTAACATGAAATTATTTTATCTCCACCAGGTCGCTCATTACTTTGAATGGATCAGAAGTAACACAGGTTGGCCGACAGTCACCAGGTTTAACTCCTGATGAAGAGAAAACACACACACGTTGCTTTTCTTTCTGATTTTAACTTGACCGCAGCTTGTGTGATTACAGACACTGTGATTAAAACTTGAATTGTTCAAAGTGTTTTCATTTCACATACGATCACATACTTAAAATTGTGAAACACATTACAACATAATAAACGTTTCTTCTTAAGGAATGTACTGGGGAGTTAAATACTTGCATCGTGTCCAATGAAATACCTGTAATATTTATAATAATACATCCTTTAAAATAGCTTCCTGTTTCTTTGGCTGTTCCTATACAAAAATAAACCTAACTTATTTAGGTGCAGGAGGAATAATTCATAATAATAATGATTATTTGAAATATATAATTATTTTTTTTATTTCACCACATCTTTAATAAACTTTACTGGACGTTTTGGTAATAATAACCAATCCCACAGAAGAAAATACCCGTAAAATATATTTTCCTGTTTCTATGGCGAAGAACATATTGACATTTGCTAACCTAGCTAACACATTAGCCTGAAATGTTTTAACAACTATGAGAAATATATATTTTAAAAGTATATTGCTGCTGTATTTAAGTACAGGGTGATAATTCATAATAATAATAATAATGGATCTTTTTAAATATATATATATAAAAAAATACGGATACAGATTAGATTGTTTTATTTCACCACATCTTTAATAAAGTCCAAATGTTTAAAACAGAAAAAATCACTGTTAACTGATGTATCCTGTTTGTGATTTTATCTATTTATATTTAAGATATTTATGTTTATTATAACTGTCATTTTCATAAATATGGAGAATTCTGTGGCCTGAATATCAATATAAATTTTACTGGACAAACATCAACAATAAAACATGTTTTCTCTAAAACAGTCAGATCACATTCATATCACGTTACTGTACATTTAGATTTAATAAATATGTTTGTGTCTTTTATCATCTTTAGCTTGAGAAATTATTTTCCAGCAGTTTATTAATGTGATAAGTTGTCGTTTTGTGTTGTCGTCGTTTTTCTTGTGGATTAATGTGCAGTGTCACTCGTTCCCTTATCTCACCACCGTGGACACACAAACGCACATTGATTCATCGTGTTGATCTTGTGTGTTCTCCAGTGACCTGAACCAACAACAACACAGAACCACACAGAATAAATGTGTTATTTATTTAAAATGTTTTATTTTCTATTTCTCTATTTTTAAGTTTCTTGATGTGACTTCTTTCATTTTATTAAAGGGAATATACAAGTTGACAAAACAGAAGATGTAGATGCAAATTCAAATGTAAATAAATAACAGAAGTTGAGAATAGAAGACAGACGATAAATCAAAAACAAGTATAATATTAAAAAAGGCAATATAAAGGCAACAACATTTTCAAGTGCATGTAAAATAAAATGAAACTTGTGTATAAATATTAACTTCTTGTTTGCCTCTGAGGAGAAGTAAAGGTCATGGTCAGAGTCAATACAATGTGGTTCCCAAACTAGGG
>NC_061505.1:3660156-3747656 GCF_022539355.2 Hippoglossus stenolepis | reverse complement strand
CGTTACTGTTCGGCTGTGACGTCAAAGGTTAAAAAAAGAACTGTAACTTAAACGTAAGCTAGGACCTAAAAAAAGACAACATCGTGGATCATTCCTTGAGTCAGACTGAATGTTGTAAAGTGAGAGAAGTTATTTTAATAATTGATCGTGTTGGATTATTGTAACGTTTGTGTGCAGATGGTCGATCAGCTCAGGTGCTGCTCTGGGCCAACGTGTCGCTCATCGACGACTGTCAGAGATTCTACAAAGATCGATTCAAACCAGGAATGATGTGTGCAGGTGAGTGTGGACGTCATCAGTGACCTGAGAGCACTCACACAGTTTATAATGGTGTGTGTGTGTGCGTGTGTGTGTCTGTGTGTGTGTGTGTGTGTGTGTGTGTGTGTGTGCAGGTGACCTGGACGGCAGCGTGGACTCCTGTCAGGGCGACAGCGGCGGTCCTCTGGTTTGTGAAGATGAACTGGGCGTTTCTTACCTGTGGGGCATCGTCAGCTGGGGGGAGAAGTGTGGTCAGCCTGGATTCCCTGGAGTTTATACACAAGTAATATATAACAAAAAATCTATACACTGAAAACACGTACACAACTTAAATGTGTCATTAACATGAAATTATTTTATCTCCACCAGGTCGCTCATTACTTTGAATGGATCAGAATTAACACAGGTTGGCCGACAGTCACCAGGTTTAACTCCTGATGAAGAGAAAACACACACACGTTGCTTTTCTTTCTGATTTTAACTTGACCGCAGCTTGTGTGATTACAGACACTGTGATTAAAACTTGAATTGTTCAAAGTGTTTTCATTTCACATACGATCACATACTTAAAATTGTGAAACACATTACAACATAATAAACGTTTCTTCTTAAGGAATGTACTGGGGAGTTAAATTCTTGCATCGTGTCCAATGAAATACCTGTAATATTTATAATAATACATCCTTTAAAATAGCTTCCTGTTTCTTTGGCTGTTCCTATACAAAAATAAACCTAACTTATTTAGGTGCAGGAGGAATAATTCATAATAATAATGATTATTTGAAATATATTTATAGATTTTTTTATTTCACCACATCTTTAATAAACTTTACTGGACGTATTGGTAATAATAACCAATCCCACACAAGAAAATATATAACTATGACAAATATATATATTTAAGTACAGGGTGAATAATTCGTAATAATAATAATAATATATATATAAAAAATACGGATACAGATAAGATTGTTTTATTTCACCACATTTTTAATAAAGTCCAAATGATTAAAACAGAAAAATCACTGTAAACAAACAAAGGTGAAATTTAATGACACAAGAATCTCAGCGGGAACTTTGAACCTGATCCACGGGCAGCTGCAGACGGATCGAGCTTCTCAACCTCCGGAGATCATCGTCCACCTGCACACACGCACACACACACACACACACACACACACACACACACACACACACACACACACACACACACACACACACACACACACACACACACAAGTTAGATTCCAGCTGATTTTAAAGAGCCACGGTGTGTGTGTGTGTGTGTGTGTGTGTGTGTGTGTGTGTTCATCACCTCGGCCATCTTGTCTTTGAGCTCGTTGTATTTTTGAAGATCAAATTTCTGTTGGGACGCTCTGCGGTGGAAGAAGTGAAGGAACTGACGATCCCTCGCCCCTGTGTACATGAACTCCTGCACACACACACACACACACACACACACACACACACACACACACACACACACACACACACACACACAAACACCGTAACCTTTGCCTTAGAGCTCAAACAGCCTTTTGAAAAAGTGAGTACCAGATAAAGTGTCCTCACTAATATGGTCTGACATACGAACATGGGTCTACCTGTTTCGTGAGCATGTAGTAGGCGAAGAAGATCATGCTGGTGGTGCAGGAGATGAAGAAGGTGACTGGCTCCATGACGTCCCATGCAAACACATACCTGTCACACACACACACACACACACACGATTACAGACGTCCTGAGGGTTGTAAAACTGGAAGTTTCAGGTTGGTGAATGTGTGTGTGTGGATCACCAGGTGAGGTAACCCAGGAATCCTCCCTGTAGTGATAGGTAGGCAAGCCCCGCCCACCCCAGCAGGGAGGCTCTCGACTCCGCCTCCTTCGCCATCTGGATTTTCACCTACACACACAAACACATAGTATTTAGTGTTTGGTGTACAGTATATATGTGATGATATTAAAGTCAACATGATGATATATAGTATGATGTAGTACCGTCTCCAGTGGCCTGAGCTCCTGTTGTAGTTGCTCCCGTTGGATCAGCAGCTCCGAGTGTTTGACGTGTTGCTGCTGAGGAAGATTCAGAGCCGATTGAAGGAGCTGGACCACATACTTCATATCGTCCAGACCCAACACGTGTTCATGAGACACACCTGACACACGGAGAGGGACCAGTTTAAACGTTACAGGTGAAAAACATTTAAAAATATTTGAACGCACGTGTTGGTGTATTTTCCCATTTAAGTAACAAAACTAAGTTGTGTGTTCTGATAGCGCCCTCTAGAGGCACACACAGGATTTACCTTGTCCGAGAGAGCCAACATTGTATGTGACGCCGTTGATGACGAGCTGGAAATCTTTATTTAAAACTGTTTCCATGAACGTGCACGAGGAGATTCTCTGTCCATCTGAGGAAAGAAAGAAATGTTTTACTAAATTTTTGTGTTTCTCATAATTTGTGATTTTTCTCGATACTGTTCAGAGAGTTCAGACTTTAGGTTCAGTTTTAAAATCCATACATTGGTTTGTATTTTTGTGGTCCTTAGAGGTCCAGTACTTGACTTTGTGTTACCTCCATTCAGCAGAGCGGCGCTGTGGACCCCGGGGTCTTTGGCTGAGATGTCTCGAATCAGGTCGCCCACTGTGGTCAACATGGGCGTCAGAGTGAAACGACACGGTCGACCTGCAGGGAGACGCAAAGACAGGACCGGGCGGCCCAGGCTGTAATGAAGAGACACATCTGAAAGAGAGAGACACACATACAGTACTTACACCTTTACCGTTGGTTTATTAATTGAAGTTTACAGATTAGACTAAATACAACATATTGATTAATGAGCGTTCAAGGTGTTGGTAGGACAGAGCCACGCTAGCTGTTTTTATGCTAAGCTAGGCTAACCATGTCCTGATTCCAGGTCTGCACTAAATGCATCATAACAAAAACAAATGCTTTATTTTATTTACATCAGTTTCAAGTGACTTTGGAAAAGAGAGAGCCACAGAGAGTTTACCTTTGGTCGGTGGTTCACTGCTGTAACCGGAGACGACGCAGGTCGACCAGACTGAACTGAACTGAGACACAAAAGGAATTATTACACTCACATATGTACCGTGGATCCTGATCGTGATGGTGGATCCTGATCGTGGTTGCAGCTGATCCTGGACTATTAGTTACAACAAGACTCAGTTACACGCGGCATCTATTGCACTTCTGTCTATACAAAAGACATGTCCTCGTAAATATCGCCTGAAATACAAAAATGCAGGAACCTGAAACTGTTCCTCACAAACATTTCTCTCTGTCACACTCACACACACACACACACACACACACACACACACACACACACACACACACACACACACACAGACGCTTGTCTTGTCATGTTGGTGTCTTACAGTAGTAGAGGAAGTAGAGGAAGTTAGAAGTAGAACTAACGTTAGCAGTAAAACTTCAGCAGTTGTAGGTTTGATGTCATCAGTATTATTTGTGTTATATAGAAGTAATGTGGCAGTATTAGTACTACTAGTGGTAAGAAGTGATACAAGTAGTTTATAGTTAACTGTAGAAAAGTCGTTTTTTGAGTTTGAAGTTTTGATGTATTGACGAATTTAAACCTACAGCTGCGTAACAATGTTACATTTTAACCACATGTTAAACAACATTTCCTTTTGTGGTTTTAGCTAGATAAAACACAGAATACATGGTTAAGCAATATCTAAACACATTGTCTTCATAGATAGAAGAAGTGTTTCTGAGCAGGTATAGATACGTGTGTTGAACTCACGGTGTAGATTCGTAGTGTTTTGTGTGGCGAGCAGCAGAATCTGAAGCTGCTGAGCGATCTGGACACGAACATGATGCTGAAGTGAAGGACTGAAACGTCTGTGTCGTAAACCAGTCGGCATGAAGGAATGTGAGGCAGGCGAGTGCAAACAGGTTTTAAACAGGAAGTCGAGTTAACTCCTCAGTGACTGGAAGAGTCAGAGGATTCAAAATCTGCCGACAGAAGGCAGCACTGCTCATACTCTGATTATATATATGTATATAACTTATATAACCTAGGTTAAAATGAAAAATCGCTCAGACCAAAATTCAACGTGCCCAGTGAAAACAACTTTTATTTTATATTTTTGTCCCAGAATTTGAAATGTAAGCAAAAGATGCAGAATTTACAAATAAGTCGAGAAAGAGTATTGGATTGAATGTTGTCATTATGCAATTGTCCTCACTTGTTCTATATTAATATACATATTTGACAAATTTTTGACTATATTCTATCCTGTATAATTACACAATTTACACATTGTATACTCTTCTGTATTTTAATCAATAATAGTAAGTTTTCATATTTTCACAAATTAATTATTGACACTGTATATCAGTAAAAGAAGTGTGAATATGAATATATATACAAACTTTTACAGAATTCTTTATTTTAACCAATAACATTACCTGACATTTTCTTATATACCTGTAAGAATCATCAGGATGCGTTTTTATAGATTTTTAACCTGTAAAGTAACTCATATCTATAGCTGCAGTAACTGTAGTGTGATACATATATAAAGTTCAGTCAGACAACTCATGTTCAAACATTTATTGCAGCATTAGAACAGGTTTCGTGTTTGGCGTCTAGGCTCCAACTTAATCACTCCCCCATAGGATTACACTCGAATGATGGGAGTGATGAGCAAATACTTGTAACCCCCCCACTGGAGCCTACAGGTGGATGCTGGGGGGGTGGAGGGGCTGAAGCAACTGGTAGCAGTACTGCAGCAGGAGTGTGAGCAAAGGGGATGATGGGAAATTTCTCTCTGCTTAAATATACCACCTGATAAGGTGGGTGTGTATTATAGATGGTTGTGGAGAGTGAGGTATGTCACATGATGTATGTCACATGATGTATGTCACATGATGTATGTCACATGATTGGATATATATATATATTTAGGTTAATTTGAATCAAGAAGTACTGAATAGATCACAACAGTAAATTCATCTTTACTCTAAGAGTGTAAAAGTGAAATGTATTTCTCACCACTGCAGTTTTGCTTTGACATATTGTTCATGTTGCTTTATACTCATTGTTGAAAAATTATTATATATCCGTACACATGCTCATTGTGTATGAAGTGATGTTGCCCTTCTCCTGACACTGAATCATGACAAAGGTAAAATAAACAGTAACGTTTTTTGTTTGGTGAAAATGGCGTTGGTCAACCGTCAGTTGGGCTGGACAGAATCTCCAGTCGACAGTTTGGACTCTTCAGCAGCGTCAGCGTCGACTCCTGCAGCTCGTTGTCTCTGAGGTCGAGCTCTCGGAGGTGGGAGGGATTTGACGTCAGAGCCGAGGTCAAGAGAAAACCGCTGATCTCCGTCAAGCCGCAGAAACTCAGTCTAAACAAAGAAGGAAACAATTAGATATATATATATTTTTTACATGTTCACCACCACAAGGTGGCAGCATCCGTATGAGATATTTAAGGTTTTCTCTGATCATCTTTACCGTCATTGAACTTCTTCATATACAGTCATTGGTTTGGACTAGACATGAGTTTAAAAGTCATCATAACTAAAAACGCACAAATAAAAGACTTTGATGGTTTCTTCATCACAGAACTTTGAAATGTTTCTCACCTCAGAATCTCCAGTCGACAGTTTGGACTCTTGAGTCCAACAGACAACAGCTTCACCCCCGAGTCCTGCAGTTTGTTATAACTCATGTCCAGATCTTTCAGATCAGAATGACGAAAGAAACCGAAGCATCTTCACCCCCGAGTCCTGCAGCTTGTTGTTACTCAGGTCCAGCTCTCTCAGGCGGGAGGTGTCGGACTTTAGAGCTGAGGCCAGGAGAGAACAGCTGCTCTCCGACAAGCTGCATTCACTTAACCTGAATGAAGAAAAAACAAAACTAAGCATGAATCTCACAGGACTCAGTTGGAAATTGTAAGCTGAAGTTCCTTTAGTAGCCTCTAGAAATGCAGAAGTGCTTAATCAAAAGCAACTTTACCTGATGACGTTTGAAAAAACATCTTCAAGAATCTAAAATAGGTCCGTTTTCCTTTGATGCACTATGTCTCGATAGAGTATACGAGGTCCTGGATGACTACGAGTGTCAAAGGTATGTTTGTCCAAATGTCATCTATGCTAAGCACTTAAAGCAATTAAACCGTCTGACCTCAGAGTCTCCAGTTGACAGTTTGGACTCT
Organism: Hippoglossus stenolepis; assembly: GCF_022539355.2. Taxonomy (NCBI): domain Eukaryota; kingdom Metazoa; phylum Chordata; class Actinopteri; order Pleuronectiformes; family Pleuronectidae; genus Hippoglossus; species Hippoglossus stenolepis. The sequence continues at coordinate 3,741,182 of NC_061505.1, read as the reverse complement.
GCAGTCCAGCAGACAGTAGCTTGAGTCCTGAGTCCGGCAGCTTGTTGTTATCCAGGTCCAGCTCTCTCAGGTGGGACGGGTTGGACTTCAGAGCCGAGGCCAAGACTTCGCAGTGAATCTCTGACAGTCGACAGTCAGGCACTCTGCAGATGTCAAGGAAAATCAGTGATTATTCAATCAAAACAGAGACAGGTACTAATCTATATTTACACACTACATGTTCCTCTTCTGTGGTTGAATTTGTGTGTCCTGCAGGGATCAATACTTGAACCACTTTTGTTCTATGCCAACCAGCTTGGTGTGATGGGCAGCATGCTTGGTTTGAGCTCCTTGTACTTACAGAGCCTTTCTGCAGTTCCTCACAGCTGGAATCAGCCGAAGTCGTCCCTCCTCCGACATCCCGTATGCCCTTATGTCCAGAAGGTCCAGGACCTCCTCAGACATCTGCAGTATGTAGGCCAGAGCTGAGCAGTGGATCTCCGAGAGTTTCTTCTCTGATCTGTTCTCTGACTTCAGGAACTTTTGGATCTCCTGATGAATCGAGTGGTCATTCATCTCCGTCAGACAGTGGAAGATGTTGATGCTCCTGTCAGGAGAGATATCGTAGGTGCTCATCTCCTTCAGGTTGACGATTGCTTTCTGGAAGCTCTCTGGACTGTTCTCTGTCCGACCCAGCAGGCCCCTCAAGAGTCTCTGATTCGACTCCAACGAGAGACCATGGAGAAAGCGAATTAAAAGATCCAGGTGGCCATTTCTGCTCTTCAGTGATTTATCCATTGCTTTCCTCAGGAATACATCCAGGGACGGTTCACAGCTACAGAATCTACCCCAGAGAGTTCCTAGGAAACTCTCCAGCTTCTCATTATCCTTGTTCAAGTGACAATGGAAAATATAAATCGCAGCCAGAAACTCCTGAACGCTCAGATGCACAAAGCAGTAGACTGATTTCTGGAAGATCACACACTCTCTTCTGAAGATCTCAGTACAAACTCCTGAGTACACAGACGCCTCGGTGACATTAAGACCACACCGCTCCAGGTCTTCTTGGTCGAACATGATGTTTCCTTCCTCCAGATGTTCAAACGCCAGCCTCCCCAGCTTCAGAAGAACGTCCCTGTCAGCCTCCGTCAGCTGCTGTGGAGTCGTCTCATGTCCCTCACCATACTTGTTGTTCTTCCTCTTTGTCTGAACCAGCAGGAAGTGTGAGTACAGGTCAGTCAGGGTCTTGGGCAGCTCTCCTCTCTGGTCTGTGGTCAACATGTGCTCCAGAACTGTAGCACTGATCCAGCAGAAGACTGGGATTTGACACATGATGTGGAGGCTCCTGGACGTCTTGATGTGTGAGATGATTCTGCTGCACAGCTCTTCATCACTGAATCTCCTCCTGAAGTACTCCTCCTTCTGGGCCTCAGTGAAGCCTCGTACTTCTGTGACCCTGTCAACACATGCAGGAGGGATCTGATTGGCCGCCGCAGGTCTGGAGGTTATCCAGACGAGAGCCGAGGGAAGCAGATTCCCCCGGATGAGGTTTGTCAGCAGCACGTTGACTGATGACCTCTGTGTGACATCAGACACAAGCTCCCTGTGGTTGAAGTCCAGAGAAAGTCTGCTTTCATCCAGGCCGTCAAAGATGAACAAAGGTTTACAGACAGCGAGCGTCTCTGCCGTGAGCTTCTGTAACGCTGGATGGAAAACACGGAGCAGCGTGAGAAGACTGTGCTGCTGGTCCTTCACCAGGTTCAGCTCCTGAACGAAAGCACAGTCAGCAGACCCACATCTTGGTTTTCTAAACCCTCTGCCCAGTCCAGGGTGAACTTCTGCACCGAGAAGGTTTTTCCAACGCCAGCGACGCCGTTGGTCAGGACGACTCTGATGCTGCTCTGCTGGTCAGTTGAGGCTTTAAAGATGTCGTGGCACTTGATGGGAGCGTCGTGGAGGCTCTTCGTCTTGGAAGCCGTCTCAAGCTGCCTCACCTCATGTTGAGTATTAACCTCTTCACTCTGTCCCTCTGTGATGTGGAGCTCAGTGTAGATCCTGCTGAGGAGGGTTCTACTTCCTGTTTCATCCGTCACATGTTCACATCTCCTCCTCACACTGATCTTATGTTCATCTAAAACCTTCTGCTCCAGCTCATCCTCTGTTAAGAATTTAAAAAAAATAGTTTGCAAACAACCATCAGTGCGACATCTTCAAACTGCTGGAGTTTGTTCAGATTTGATCTGTCAATATGTCCCGATATTTACAATAATCTTAATTATTATATTAACAATAATAATAACGTGGACACAGAGACGTGATGATCTTACTTTGTGTCGGACTGGACGTCTGTGGTCCTCGCTGCTCCTCCTCAGCATCACACCACTCGTTCTCTCCGTGGAAATACAGGTCGTTTGTCCTCGGTCTTAAAACACAGTGTACGTCAATATATCACATTGTCCAGACTAGAGCTGCATAAGAGTCAGTAGCTTCCTTTTAATAAAAGCTGCAAACATACTTTCATCATATTGAATTCCCTGATTTTAACTAATTCTAGCTTGTGTTATTGTAATGGATGGTCATGCTTACATTTAGATGTAAGATTTGATATTTAGATTTAACATTTAACATTTAAATTCAATTTGACATTTAACATTTAACATTTAGATTTACCGTATAGATTTAGATTTAAAATTAATATATAGATTTGATATTGACATAATTATTATTTAATATATTTTAAGGGAAAGTAGTAAATATGACACGTTTCACAAATTACCCTATAATTTGAATGACTACTACTAATAATAATCTACTGTTTCCTCAGTTTTTGTCTGGGTGTTGAAGCTACAGTCTATTTTTTATACGTCTTCTTACTTTGTACATGACGACTGAGGCTCCTCACTGAAACCTGGAGGGAAATCACATGACGCCAGCGACTCTGTTCTCTGGCTCCAAACGTCACATCTAGAACAAACACAGATTAATATCAGATTTAGTTCATGATTTCTAAGCAGAAGATGATCTAAATTACTGAACCAGACGAATCACATGAAACTCGATTTAAGATCGTAAATAAACTGGACGAGAGCCCTGAAGTAATATTATTATATGAAGATACACGTCACTTATTTTCAGTGAATGTGATTTAAATGACATACAGATACGGATCACCTTTATATACAGTCGATGATCGTCTTTATGTACAGTCTATATCACAAATGTGTGTGTTCTTACTCAGGACTGTTTTTATGGAAATGTAGGGGTTGTCCCATGGATCTGTCACACTGAGCTTCTTCCTCCTCCTCCTCCTCCTCTTCACTGACTCCCGTCTTCATCTTCATCTTGATTTACATCTTAACGTAACACAACAGACACACCAACTTAACACATGTGACAAAACTAGTGTCTCTGTCACAATATATATATATTTTTTCTCATGCATAACACAGCACCTAGCGTCTGACACGTAATGAGTAATGAAAGAGGAAGTGAAGATTGTGATGGAAACTCCTCGTCATCAGTCTCACAATGACTTCGTTTCTGATCTATGACTTCTACAATGTAAAACGTGGTTCAGAGGCACAGAATAAGATTTAAACTAGATTAACCTTCCTGAATTCAGTGTTACACACATTACACCAGAAACAGCGTTCACCTTGGCTTTGTTTTAGAAGTTAAAGAAATGATATCATATGTTCCGTGGTCGTTAAACCGGATTAAAGTTACCGGATTTGATTTGAAACATTGTCTCATTGAAGTGAAACAACTCAGCGTCTCATTCTCATGAAGTCAAACACAGAGAAAATAAAATCATACCAACAACAATGAAGTCCAGTAAAGTAGAATAAAGTCTCACCTCCTGCTTTCTGCTGCTTTCTGCTGCTGCTGCTGCTGCCCGGCCGAAGGGGGTGGCTCCTGTACGTGTTAACCCATGCCGTAACGGCACGCGTCATGCTTTGTATATACAGTCACAAACAGTTTTGTCTTGCAGCTACGGCCCCTCACCAGCAGAGGGAGCTGCAGCTCTTCAGGTCACAGTGATCGTATCTGAAGCTGATGTCATGTTAGATGAATTCAAGTTTATCTGAGACAGACTCTTATTATTATTATTATTATTATTATTATTATTATTATTATTATTATTATTATGTTTTTTGTCCAGATTAATGTTGCTCAATAAAAAATAAAATATATACAATGTTAATTTATCAACAAAATAGCCTATTTAAGATGTGTAAACATGAACCAAATATTTACAATGTGTAGGTAACAGTAAAATATTCATAATAAATAAATATAAACAAAATATTTATAATGTATAAATACAAACAAATCATTTATAATTTGTCGTTTTAACCAATATGGACAATATGTAAAAGTAAATCAAATCAATATGATTAATAATGATTTATTATGTTTTTGTCCTGCAGTGCTGACACGAAGGAAACCTTTTAAGTTTGGATAAATTATTTAGATTTTTTGGGATTATGAATCCTGTCGACTGGTGTCTGATACAAACTCAAGTCATCACCATTAGTACACACACACACACACACACACACACACACACACACATACACACACACACACACACACACACACACACACACACATACATACACACACACACACACACACTAACTCTTCTATGTGTGTATAGATGATTCTCGCTCTGTGTATTATCAGGTCAATTTAATGAATGAAACAGCCAGCAGCCTCGATACCATGTGTGTGTTGTATTAGTTTCACTTGAGAGGATGTCTTATTGTTGTGTGTCGCTCTGTGATATTTCTTTTCATTTTGGTTTGTTCTAAAACTCTTTGCTCTGTTCAGTATTATTATTTATTACAGAGTTTAATAAAGACAATCATTCACCATCTTGTTTTCAAGAGCATCTCTAAAATGTAGCAAGACAAAATCAAGAACAGGTGCAGTTAAGGTCCAATAATAATTATTATTTATTAACAGATTTTGTTGTTGTACTTAATATTATTATAATGTTGTTTTTCTTTCTTTTCTTTTTTTGTAATCATTGTTTCCACATAAAGAAAGAAAGTACATGATGTTCTTTCCTCCACAGGAATGAAATAAAGGGATTTTTCATTCTTCTTTCTTCCACTGATGCACAGATGGTGAATATTAGGTTTCACTCTAGATAAACTGATATCACACACACACACACACACACACACACACACACACACACACACACACACACACACATTCAAGGAAATTAGTATGAATGAGAGGTGCAAATGTGATACCGATGACATAATACAATTAATCTAAAGGCCTGTGTGTGTGAGTGTGTGTGTGTGCGCACGCGTGTATGTGTGTGTTACCTGTCATTGATGATTGTGGGTCAGATCCTATCGGCACAGGTGTTGTTGTTTCATGAGTGTGTAAATGTCAAATGTAGCTGACAAAGGTCGTGAGTTTAATTGTCATCAAGATAGAACAATATGTAAAAACTGTGTGTGTGTGTGTGTGTGAGAGTTTTTCAGATGCTGTGGATCCATTGAAGGTCAAATGCAAACCTCCGTCGTGCAGCTGGAGCCCACAGAGGTGGAGGGAGAGGTGGCTCCGGGTGAGAACAACAACGTAAACTGATCTGTGAATGGAGTGATTGTCTGAAGTGTGAATATACACAAGTACACAACACCTGAAGAAACACAGCAGTCATCACCTGTTCTGTGGGGTAACTAAGTACACAACTACGGCACTTATACTTGTAATATTAATAATAATAATATAATGATACATTTTACTTGTATAGCGATTCGCTAGCAACTCAAAGACACTACATAGAATTTGAAAGAAAGACAATAATGATAAAAAACGTAAAATCTTCATACATTGCACAAATATTTGAGAATATTCGCATTAATATTTGTGGGTAAAATATTGTACAATAGCAGAAGAAAACAAGGTCTCAGCTCAACTCAGTCAGTTTACAAATACATTTCTTACATTTCTGTGTGTTTTACACAGTGATATTATAATTTTTCACACGTGAAATACTTTTACACTCTTTTTATTTGGTTTATATTGTATATATTACTATTTTTATTTATTTATATCCTTTATAGTTTCTTGTTTATTTGAAGTTTCCCTTTTTGCTGCCGTAACACAGCCAATTTATCTTATAACCTCAGGTAGTTTTATTTGTTTATATACTCAAAACACAAATGAAAAGTCTGTATTTTTTGTTTACGTGGTCAGATGTTTTCTCCATATTGTGATTTAAATGTTTAGAAATGTTTTTTCTAATTAAACATAAAGGTGATCAGTGATGAAGATGGAAAACCAACATCCACCTGCTCCCGTTGTCTGAAAATAAAGTTGTGACTGTGTTTGTTCTTATTGAACTTGACTCTGCAGATTTAAAAACAAGCAGTGAAACAAACCAAGTGGTTTTAAATGGAACAAACATGTTCTGGTGTTTTTACCTGTATCGATGGCTGCAGGAGGGGGGGTGGTATCGATGTGGAGGGGGCGGGGCCTCTGGGCGGAATGGAAGCGGTCTATAAAGCGGATGAAGAGCCAGGAGCATCTCACCTGGACCTGGACCTTCAGCTGACTCCTTCACTTTTTACCTTTTCATTTGAAAGAAACGATCAAGCTTCCCCCTCGTTCCATTTAACAGGCTTTGGAAACAGGGGAGAGAAAAACTGTGGATTTAATTCTTCATCATCAGGAACTGGATCTGGATTCGATTCTGACCTTTAACTTGTTCCAGAGAAAAACAGGTGAGATTTCTGCTCTTTTCTCTAAAGAATGTAAAATATTTTCAATTCACGTTAAATCATCTAGACTTGTTTAAAATTCTTTTAAAACATCAACTCAGAAGAAGAAGAGGACTTTCTCAGTCTGAGGTTTTATATATTATGAGCTGATAGACATTATAATATATCGATTCATTTATTGATGTGATTTTGTATCAGTTTGTAAAAATATTTCCAGAATAAAAGTTTCTGTCTCGTGTTTAGTTTCAGTCATGATGGTGGTGATGCTCGTGCTCGTGCTGTCGGCGTGTTCTCGAGGCGGGGATGCGCGTGTCCGGCTCAACTCCATCAGGACGGTGATCCTGAGGGAAGGGCACGCGCTGCCGGTGAACCGGAGCACGTGGGAACCGAGTCTGGACCTGACGGTGAGTGCATGGGACGTCATGTGACTCATGAATATATTTTATTTTTCAGACTTTTGTGTATTTTAGTGTTAAATATTGGATTTAAAAGTTCAGTTGTTTAAATGTCTCAACATCAACATGTGAAATTCAACAATCTTATATGTTTTTAATGTAACATTTCATCAGATTCATTTAAAAGTGAAGTTTAAATTCATGTAATGGAGTAGAAAGTACAATATTTCTGCAAAGTAGTGGATTACAAGTATAAAATAAATTATAAGTCACTCAAAATCGTAAAGTTACCCCACAAGTCTCTGTTCCCTCAACCTTAGCTTTAACGTTATGATTCTTACAACGTTTCAAACTTTACCGACAGAATTGTTATTGTTAGTTGTTTTAAATGTATTTCTCTCTCTCTCTCTCTCTCTCTCTCTCTCTCTCTCTCTCTCTCTCTCTCTCTCTCTCTCCCTCTCTCTCTCTCTCTCTCTCTCTCTCTCTCTCTCTCTCTCTCTCTGCAGCTCTACCAGTGCATGAGCGACCTGGAGTGCAGCGAGGGCAGCTATTGCCACGCCCCCAGCAAAGGCCCAGCCCACTCACGCTGCCAGACCTGTCACAGGAGGAAGAAGCGCTGCCATAGGGATGGAATGTGTTGCCCTGGCAACCGCTGCAGTAACAGTAAGATTGGTCTTCATGTACAGTATGTTTCTGCCAGGAGAAGAATATAAATTAGTCAGATAATTAGTCAGCATTAGAAGATAGTTCTTGTTTCCATATATCGATCATGTAGTTGTAGTTTAAAGTGTTTCATCTCTCCACCTTCAGATATCTGTGTTCCTGACGTCGATAGTTTTATGACTCAGACGATCCCCGACTCTGACGGAGATTTGAGTCTGCTGTCCAAAAAGAAAGGATGGAAGAAGAGAGGAAGAATGGACATGAAAGGGACGAGCGGTAAAGGTACAACTTTGTCTAAATAGTTAAGAAATGTTTTTACCTGTTAGTCTACATAGTCTCTTTTGTTCATTTGAATCTGAAACTCTGCTGTGAAACTAAATATTGACAGTGTTTGTGTTTGCAGGTCAGGTCGGGGATCCTTGTCTGCGCTCGTCCGACTGTTCGGACAGTTTGTGCTGCGCCCGCCACTTCTGGACACGCATCTGCAAGCCGGTGTTGCGAGAGGGACAAGTTTGCACGAGACACCGACGAAAAGGGAACCACGGCCTGGAGCTGTTCCAGCGTTGCCCGTGTGCTGATGGGCTGAGCTGCCGAACGCTGCGAGAGCCCGGCGCCAAGCCTTCATCGCCATCGTCAGTATTGTCTTCCTCTTCATCGCTCCTGGCGGCGGCGGTGAAGTCCAAGTTTGCATCTGCTCCTTCCCGCCACTCGTCTCCACGCTCGTCCTTGTTGCCTTCGACCTCTTTGTCGTCAACAAAGTCGTCGTCGTTGTCAGCGGTGGCAAAAACGAGACTTCATGTCTGTCAGAAGGACTGAGGAGGGATGGACGGACTTAAAGAAGGATGGGATGATGGAGGAAGGGAAGAGCTGCGTCTCTTTGCTGGTGACAGAGTCCAGAGACAGAGTCAGGTGGTGTGAGAGGCGACCAATGAAAACCTTTTTACACCTGTGAAAACAACAACCCCCAAAACTGTCCCACGACCTCGATGCTAATTCGCTTCCTGTCAGTCTGCATTCACACTCAGCCGCATGTGAAACCCTTTGTGGTTCAGATCTGGTTTCCTCCTGATGTCTAGACGAACAGAAACCACTTTAAAGTCCGGTTTGACTCCATTTACACCAACAGGAAAACCTGAGTCTGTTGTGAGGCTTCCAGGATCCAAAGATCTCAATCATGTGCTTTTATTTTGAAAAACCACATTTCAGAACATAATGAAGTAAGAAAGTAAAGATATATTTTATTTTACAACAAAATAAAACAATTTAGATTCATTGTTTTCCACAGTTAATGTACTAACATTAACTTATCTGTGTAGCAGCTTTATTAAACTTCTTTTCACCATATTCTGTTTTTTTTTTTAAATAATAAGTTACAGATATATTATAAAAATACTCTATTTATCCGATGATATATCAAATACTACTTTGATATGTGTAGTAAAGTTTTTTAGCTTCAGTAACACTGTGGTGCTATTCGGCACGTAGCCACTAAAGAGCTGATAAATTCGTTAGAGCTGCTCACATTAGCCAAACTCAAGGGGACGGTTGACAAGGATTCATTTACATGAATGAAATGACTTTGTATTTTCTCCACTGAAACTCCCACTGAAACACCTGAACCACAAATACACATTCTAACGCCTCTGAAGTCTGAAACTATTTGCATCTGACTCTGGAAACGGTGAAGATCCAAGAGATGCTAATATGAGAGACGTCAATAGTCTGGACGTCAATAGAAACTCTTTGAATCCTTATTCACCTGCGAAGCGTTAAAACATTGAATCCTCGTTAAAGGCCTGAGGTTTGTCCTGTTTGATTTGCACTGTTTTTAATGTGAGAGTTATTTTTCTATAAGTTGTTATATTGCGGATTAATGTTAAATCTTCTGTGAATCAATGTGTTTGTGATTAAAATAATTTGTTGTTCCCAAAATGTCTGAATCTTTTTTCATTCTTTTATTTTACTCATTATAACTAAAAGATATAGTCAAAAGTAGAAATACCACAAAGGGAAAAAAATAGCGATGTATTCTGGAGACTCGTTGACTATAAGACACGTGTGTGTGTGTGTGTGTGTGTGTGTGTGTGTGTGTGTGTGTGTGTGTGTGTGTGTGTGTGTGTGTGTGTTTCCACTTTGTGGTTGATAGCTGTTGGGCATCACTGTCCTTAGTTTGGATTCGGTTGATATAAAGATAACATGAACAATGTATTTTTCCATGCTTACGTCATTCAGGAAACTGTGTTCCCAACTTCCTGTGAATGCGTGTTCATTATACACACACACACACACACACACACACACACACACACACACACACACTTACCTAGTTATCGTAACTTCATCATCTGTGTGTCCTTCTTTCCTTGATGTCACAGTTTCACATGTTGTTTCTGACGATAACATCATCACAGCAGTTAGTTGATTGTTGTCGATTGTTCTGACGTCAGGAAACCAGAAATAACAAACGGACAGTGATGGAGATCATATATGTTGGAGGTATATATTGTTTGAATATTAAATTAAGAGGACACTAGTGATTTATAAGGACAATCCTATATTGGTGAGGGCATTTATTCATTATGAGGACATCTGTGCATTGTAGGGACATTAATGCTTTGTGAGGACATTTCTAGGCTGCGAGGACATTTTCTCAGTGTGAGACATTTATACATTTATACATTGCTAGAATATTAATGCCTTCTCAGAACATAGCTAAATCATAAGGATATTTAGGATTGCATTGAGAGGACAATCAGCACTACTTCAAATGAGTGTTTTTCTGCTCTTACATGATTTTGAGTTGAAACAGAGAATTGGGTTGAGTTCACATGTGTAGGAAGACAAACATGTGTTTGCGTGTGTGGTTTGTTGATAATGATAAAAGTAATAAAAACTGCTTCAGATGACTTTATCTCTGGTTTCAGACTCAGGCTGGATAAACTTTGAGCAGATGATGTTTCTCAGCCTGAGGCACAGACCGTTTAGACTCAAACTTTATTAGCACAGAGACATTGACAGAGCTGCAGCACATTCACGCTGAGGGTCGAACCACTGAGGTCATCCAGGAAACATGCACATGATTAATATAAGAAAAACAGTAAAAACATCACATGAGACAATTTCACAACTTCTCTGCAATATTTAACTCATCTTTATCTTTATTATACTGCAAATCTTCGATAAGGACTTGTAACAATAATACAAATACTGAGCTATTATGTCTTTGTGAGAACTAGTTATTAATTATTATTATTATAATCACAATTAATTCAGCATCTCCTAATTGTGAGATATTATCTCTTAATTCAGATAGTATGCATATGATTATGAAATATTATTAATATTATTATGATTATTTTTATCATAAAATCTCACGATTATAATACATGGTCATACTTATGTAATAAATATAATGACAGTATTATATGTTTTTGACCGAATCAAAGCTTAATGAAATTATTATAATGTTCCTTTTATCAAATATCATAGTTATGAGAATCATTAATAATTACACCCATAAATAATTATTATTAATAATTATTATAATCAGTAATTGAGTTCACACATCACAAGTTTCATAGTTATGTGAGATACTCAATATTATAAGAATGTAATTGTATGAAAATCATATTAAAAATAACTTTTTTATATCAACATTATCTTAATATAAACATTTTAGATATATGAGATTCATATTTATCTTGGATTTAGATGATTCAGATTTTATTTGATTGGTAAAAACAAAAAGGCGACCATACAACACACTACACAACACTACACACCACATCCCTTTTAATGTGCGTCTTTAAATTCAAACAGCAGAGATGTTTGTCACTTTTACGACCCAATAAAACTGCAGAGCGGTGAACAGATGGGTTATTATTTAACCAGAAACCAACCCTACACACACACACACACACACAACCTCCCATATCATTTAGTCCAGGAAATGTGTCTTTGCTTTGCTCCTCTGGTCCATTAAACCAGGTAAGACTCGTATTCTGTTCATTTAACTGTTTTTATATTTTATTAAAAGTTGACTCTTGAACTCTTTACAGCAGGTGAATCATTGCTGATATAATTTATTACAACGATCCAACTGTAAAATCACACTAGCTCAGTTTGTGTTTAACTCTGAAACTCCTGCCTGGAGGAAGTTATGATGTAATCTTTCATTTTGTTGCCATAATGTGAAACAACAACAAAAGATCCAACATCTGAATAAAGGGACAATCTGTACTTAGTTTTAATGTTATTGAAGCAATAGTTAGATTTATTCTGAGAAATGTTGTTGAAAGAGTGTTTTGGAAATATCTAAGTAAATAGGAAATATTTACTCAGAATAGTTTTTCAAAAGTACTTATTCCATCTGGAAAATTTCTGGAATACAACAAATCAAAGATAATGATATGAAACAGGTGGATTCAGGATTTGAAGTTGATAACTGTTAACGTTAAACTACAAAACTCAATTTGGATTTTTTTTTATTTTTAGAAATTGTTTCGTTGTATCTTTAGATGGATTTCATCACGGATCGCAGTCGCCATGGCAACAGCCTTGTTACTATGCTCAGCAGGTGGAATCACCAACACGACAACGAGCGGAAAGTGCTGACATTGAATGTGCTGTTGCTTGGTGACAAGCAGAGTGGGAGGAGCTCTGTGGGGAACGCTCTGATTGGTCAGTTCTAGATTCTGTCGCCCCCCTTTAAAATTGAACCAGTGATGTTCTTCGCTTATTAGCCTGTTCGCTATTAGCTTGCCAACTATAGTCGTTTTTATAACCACCTGTTAAATAATTATTCACTATATTATATTTTTAATCATCACACAATTGTTACAAATTTGTTAAATCCTTTTATATTTTCATTACGTTCAACTTTTTATTCATGTTTGTCTTTTCTTGAGCTTCCAAATTTTCAATGTTTATTAAAGTTTAGAAGTTTTAACAAACAGGAAAAGGAATCAAAATGAATACATGTTTAAATTGTACGATTCTTTTCCTATACTCATATATTTTGCAGGTGGACATGAGTTTCAGACAGGCACTGGTGTTTCCATGACGACAGAGTTCCAGGTTCTCAGCAGAAATTTCCCGCGTTATTTCAGACGACAGGGGGCGGAGTCTGACCTCACGTTGAGAGTGATTGACACGTCACCTCTGCCGCCCCACCCGCAGAGTGTGCACGAGCTCTGTCCTGAGGGCGTGCACGTGCTTGTGGTCGTTGTGAGAGCTGACCAGTCACATGAAAACACACATTTGGAGAAACATGTGGAGGTACATGAACAACCACTCTATACATATTGTTCTGTATAAACAGATGTGTTTTATATATATCTGTGTGTGTGTGTGTGTGTGTGTGTGTGTGTGTGTGTGTGTGTGTGTGTGTGTGTGTGTGTGTGTGTGTGTGTGTGTTCAGCGTCTCTTCGGACCAGAGTGGCGTCTTCACGCCTTACTCGTTATCACACATGCTGATTACCTGGAGAAGGCGGGACTTCACCCCTCCGTCTACCTATCACAGACCTCTGATTGGCTGACAGCTCTGTCCAATGAGGCAGCGGGTGGAGTCTTGTTCTTGGACAACAGCTGCGATTGGCCCTTGATCAGAGGACAACCGCTGAGAGATGGAGTGCTCCGCCTCTCAGCCAGAAACCATCACAGAGCTGTGAAAGTCAGGACAGAGTTCACACTCTGAGGCTACGTCCATACTCCGTATTCTGATCCCTGTCCACCCGAACACGTCTGAAAACGCGTTTCACATGGACCACTCACGTGCACTGTAGTTATGAGGAGCACCTTTGTTCGAGGACTTCCAAGTTGAAATATGTCACCATGACTTATTCTCCACTGTCCTGAAAGTCTGATGAGACAATGAAACAGACGATTGTGGTTTCAAGTGTTTTTAATCAATCAACAATAGCGATGTAAAGTTTTCTTCTTTTGTTAGCGAACAGCATTAACCTATAGTGATTAATATCTGTTGGGGCCCTCATTGTGTCTATTTGATGGTGCAGTTGGTCAGGGAGGGGGCCCTGCACAGCCCCTTCCCCTTCACCTCGAACCCACAGCCTTTATAGTTGGCCACGCCCCTGTTGTCCACCCGCAGGTCGGGCTGAAGAAGCTCCCAAACCCTCTGTTTGGACTGCAGCTCTCTGTCCGAGTCACCTGAACACAGAGAACAACAGGGTCAGACCTCCTGAGGGTCAACATGTAGAGAGCTTCATCGTCTACAGAGACTACCTAGTAACCATGGTTACCGGGGTAGTTGAGGAAGGTGACTCTGTCACCAGGTACAGAGCCTGTGGGCGGGGCTAGTAGTTCTATGCAGTCGTCAGAGGTGGAGCAACAGAGGATGCGAGCCTGGGAGACCACGCCCCTCAGCTTACAGGCCTTCACGTTACATAGCAACACAGCGAGTCCGTCCTGGAGCTGTTGAGATGTTTTGAGAGTGAATAAAATCATTGTATTTAGATTTGTGTGATATTTTTAATGATAATAATTAAAGGATAAGTTGTGCATCACCTCCTCCAGTTGTGTTTTCTCTCCCAGTTTGCTGACGACCCTCCGGGGGGCGTTTTCTCCCAGGTCCACTTCCTGGATGGACATGGACTCGACCAATGGGTGACTGCGGACGCTCAGGATCCGCCCCACCCTCAGGTCGAGTCGTGACACGTCAACACGAGGCTCCACCCCCAGAGAGAGAGCATCACAGGTGGCAGGAGCTGTGAGAGAGAGAGAGGGAGAATCAATCTTTTCTTCTCTTTCATTTATTTACTCCCTTCTTCCTCTTCCTCTTCCTCTCACCTTTCCTCTCCCCTCTCCTCCTCCTCCCCTGTCTCGCTCTCTGCTCATGTGAGGAAGAGGAGGGAGGGACTGATGCTCCTGTGGGAGTGACCGCTTGATTGACAGGTGTTGGGGGGGCTGGGCCTTGATTTGGAGTAGGCGGGGCTGAGGAGAACAGAGTCTTGGCTGAGAGAGAGAGAGAGAGAGAGAGAGAGAGAGAGAGAGAGAGAGAGAGAAATTTACTCAAATGTATCTGTTTCATCTTCTGGATAAAATTCCAAAAGATTTTGACTTGATAAAGTTCTTATTAAATCTAAGAAAAGATTTGGTCTGTAAATAATCAGGTTCGGCTCCGAGAGAAAGAAAATCAACGACAGTCGTCTCACTGTGTGTCTGTGTCTGTACTCCTATCATTGTGAGGACATTTTGTACATTAAAGACATTTTGATGAAAGTTCAGACATTTCTTTGGAAGAGTTTGTGAGGACATTTTTGTAACCGCAAACATTTGTGGGAAATACTTTTTGAAATATGTGGAAAATAAGAGCATTGATGGAGACATTTTTGAAAAGTGAGGATATTGTTGAAAGTTATGACATTTCGTGAAACCGAGGTTATTCTGGAAATTGAATATCATGTTTAAAAAACGATTGCATTTTTCAAGATCTGTTTTTTGTAGCTTTACCGATGCGTCTCCGTTGTTTCTCCTGCAGCTGAACTCTTAGCTGTTCGATGTCTTTCTTCAGTTTGCCGTTTTCCACCAGCAGCTTCTTCTGCTCTCGGACTGACGCCTGCAGGACTGAAACACATACATCACCGTCCTCAGCACGTTGCCTCGTTTTCGTCACAGGTTTTCATTCAGTTACAAACAAACAAGCCTCAGATTAAAGAAATAAGCAGAGATATGTGGACCAGCTAATTAAAAACACAATGGTTCTTAGTTATTTTCTTACTCTCAGTGTTTCTGGTTTGTTTCTCTGGCCGTTGACTTGGTTTTGCATGAAAATGAGTTGGTGTATTTTGTTCTTACGTGCTTTCTCTCTGGTCAGCAGAGCTTGAGTTTTTAAATACTCCATGATCTGCTCACCATCCTCTGGATCCAGCTTCATGAGCGCCGCTGCCAAGCTGAGAGTCGGACAAACAGAGGTGAGAGTGAAACAGTGGGAAACATAGAGACACACGATGTTACACTGTGGCAAAAGGCTGCAGATAACTGAGGTGTCTAAGGCGGGAGATAAACCTGCTGGAAACTTCACATACATTTGCACATTTTTAACGTCAGGTTTTGAATCCAGAACTCTTGAGTATTTCTGTTTTGTTGTACGACCTGGATTCCTGACTGACTGCTGTAAACCCAACAGTAAAATTATTTCAGCTGTATGTTAGAAACATCTGAAACATCTCTCAGCGTCTGTTTTATTTCACAGTAACGAGACTAAAGCTGAGATATTTACACACGAACCACATGAAGAAGGACTGAAGATGTGACTGAAACTGAAATGAGACATTAAAGACTAGAAAGACGCTTCGATCGATGTTATCTGCGATGAAGGAAACTACACAGTAACAACATCTAAGGACTTCACATACATTTGCATAATGATAAACAGAAGTTACAGACGCACCCGGCAGCTACGTCTGGTTAACATTTACATTCACGTTCAACCAAATGCATGACACTCGTCTCTCTACAAAACACAAACTGTTTATAAACATGGACCACCAAATCAAGACAAATCATCTCTATCGCCCCCTGGTGGCTGGCTGCAGTAAAGGTCATAAGCCAATCCTCCTCCATGTCAGCAGATAGGACACGGATCAAAGACAAATGTGAACATATATATAAAAATAAAATGACAATGTTTATATGTTAATAACCAACACTTTTCTCCTGATCTTTATCTTAAATGTGATATATGACCTTGCCCCCACACACACACACACACACACACACACACAAGCAGCAGCTGCTAAATCAACTGCTGAAATGTAAAGAGATACAACAGCTGCAGTCAGGCCTCCTGCTATAAATAACTCACGCACAAAAACACACAACCACACACACATTACATTTAACCTTACAACGTATCTTTACTCCGTGCCTCCATTATGTTTGTGTGTAAACAGATTCAGGTCCCCACAACCTCAGTGATACCTGAACCACAGTCACAGACAGTCACAGATAGTGATGTTTATTATTGAAACTAAATTAAAAAAATAAAGACACATTTTGCCAGATCATACTTAAGAGTTTATAAAGAACCAAACTAAAGAAAAGATTGTATGATACAGACTCAGCTTTCTTTGTCTGAATAAAGTTAAGTGAACAAAAATATCTATATATATTTTTGTTTTTCCATGAACATAATAAAACTAAGTTACTATACTCACATTAAAACAATCTGAAGCAATGTAATAAAAAATGAATAATTGCGGCACAAAGAGGAAAAATACCTGCAGCTGTGGAGGTTTAAATTAAATCACTGGAATGATGTCTTATGATGAATGACAGTGAAAATCACAAACATCTTAGACGACTCACATGCTCTGAACAGGATTCACTGTGGAATTTATCCTTTGCAGGAATCTGGATCCTCTTTTTATATTTATTTACATCAGTGAGAAATGGCTTAGTGATAAAATAAAGACAATAGAAGAACAAAAACAGAGATTTTCAAGTCGTACCTGGGGTTAAACATGTTGCTGGTGTTGTCCATGTTGGAGGATGTTGTCGGTCGGACGGTCGCAGACAGAAAGCTCCGCGTCGTCAGCTGACACCAACTCTCCGTCAGCTGTCGGCTTCCATCTCCAGCTCGATGTCAAAGGTCAAACTGTGACATCCCAGAATAAGACTCTATAGTTTAGTTCTGAACAGAAACTAAATCACCAGAAAAAAACTCACAGATTTGTTTTTAGAAGAAGTCTTATATCCATCAAGTCTCTTTTATTTATATTGCACATTTAATACAATAGGAACTTATTATATAATATAATATATTTTAACTTGTTCATATTTATATTTCAGCTCTTCTTTACTTTAAATACATTAAGGTAAATATAATAAATAGATATTAAATAATATATATATATATATATATAAACAATTATGAATTTGTATTAGTCAAACAAGTAAATAAAATGGACAATATGAACACTTACAGTCCCTCGAACCTTCTACAGGAAACAACACTTTTGAATATGACACATGTTTAATGTTTTTAATAAGAAAGTAACTGGACATTTAAAGATGAACCTGGAAACTGGTTTTATTTTAAATTTCTTAAATTGTTCCTCCTGTGACGCAGAAACCACCTCGGAGAGAGAATGTGTTTTAATATTCATTATACTGAATAACTCAGTGACACACAGTTTATATATACTGTACATCCCAGAGGTATTCAGTAGATAATCAGCGCCCTCTGGTGGAACAAAACGTTGCAGTCACAGCCTCCAACCAAACTTTAAACTTTCACTTTTGTTTAACTGTAAAGACGATGTCAGAAACTTTCCACATCAGAAAATACAGGAAACTCAGATCTGCTTCATGGCCTCTGTGGTTCCCTCTTCTGGTGGACATTGTTAATTTACACGTTTAGTTATGCTTAATCTATATATAGTATCACTAAAAGAAATTACTATTTAATAGTGTAATTTTATTATGAATGTATAATATCGTAATGTTGAGCTCATAATGTAGATGTTGACAGATAAAGGTTTGACTATCTCACTATTTATGACTTTATCTTTTAAATTAATTTAATAAATGTTAGTTTTGTTGTTGTTGTTACTTTTTAATTTTTATCATTTGAATGCATCCACACTTCTTCAGCTCCAGGGAAACAGAGTTATCTTGTTCACACTAAGTAAAAGACTTAAATTGATTTTGCAGAGCCGGTCAGGTCTTAACTTCTTTAACTTTGTTGGTGTTATAATTTGGACAGCGTCAATTTCTAGTCTTGCACTTTTTTTAATATCAGAAAATGTATGAATGTACATTTATTTTAAATGATCTACTCAATTCTAACGTTTCGTTCTTTTCTGCTGGTCCAGGTTCAATTTGACTTTTTCTCTGATCTTCCTCCATTTGACGTAAAAACCCGAGTGCCCCCAGGTGAGTCCGAGGGGGGGGCGGGGTCACCGGAAGCTGTCGAGGGCGGGCGGGGTCTCTTTCTCACCGATACTCGTGCACGCGCTTCTACAGGGAGGACCGGGGCGCGCTTAATGAGGAGGGAGGAGGAGGAGGAGGAGGAGGCGGAGAAGAAGAAGAAGTGAAGCGGAAGAAGTAAAGCAGAAGTGAAGAGAAGAGGAGGAGGAACACGTGAAGAGAAGGAGAAAGAGAGAAAGTGAGTAAAAGAGGCTGAAGCGGTGAGTTTGCTTTGAATTCGACTCGACGTGAACAAACCGGAACGTTTTATTCGGTTCTCACTGTTTTTTCCAGGAGCGGAAACGTGTCACTCGCCTCGGACAGGTGTGTTCGCGTCGCTCCTTCCGCGTCATCGGACTCCAGACGTTTGATTTAGCGACAAACGCAAAATCCTCACGAACTGTGTCCAACGCCGAATGTTGAATCGATGCGTCGATTACTCGATTGTTTGTGAGAACAGAATCATTCACCTCTAATGTTGTGAGGAGGTTCTTCTTCTCTGTTTTTACTTTGAGTTGGTCGATTAATCAACAGAAAATACATTTCAATTCACGTGTTAATTGAGATGTATAAAGAATTCAATTCAATTTCAAACAACAAATTCCAAACAGTTTATATGACGGGACGACAGTTTATTTAAGATGACAGTTACTTTTATTGTTTTTGAGGATTTAAAGTTGGTCAAATTATTTCTTCATTTATGTAATAATTCTGCTTCCTCAGCTGCTCTTATTTTAACAATCAATTTACTACAAGATAAATTTATGCTATTTATCGATGAAACCAAAAGATAACAGTCAATCGACTCATTAGCGAATGTCTTGAATTCCCAAAACTCAGTTATCCACTTTTGAAGCATGTGAATTTCATTTTATTAACTTATTATTTGACATGTGTAAAAGTTAATGTACAACACAACAGTGCTGTTGGCCTGGAAACGACACCACTGGTGGGCCCGAATCTGTCGTCACGACACAGTTTGGGGCCAATCGCAACCATGTTTGTTATCAACCAAGATGGCTGACCCAGATATACAGAATCTGTATAAACCAACTGGACGTTATATGTAAAAGACCATAGTTACACTGGTAACTTTCCATTTCCAGGTGATAGTTGTACATTATTTACTTGTACATTATTATCTCCGCTTCTCACATGGTTGAATGTTTTTCAGATTTTTCTTTTATTTAGTTCTAAACTGATTTCTTACAATTGTTTGAAGTCAGTAACGTGTATGATTAGTAGACGTTGTGTGTTCGGTTTCACCCTCAGACCGACCTGTCGTAATTCTCCGTCTGCGTCTGTCTTGTGTTGATGAATCACCACTAATATGTGGAAATTGAATTCCCGTGGTCTTGACTCGATTTGGCTTCGTTCTGCGGGGCTGTAAACAGGATGTGACACAAGAACCACACACCGCACCGTTCAGAGTTGGTGAGACATGAGCTGCAAATTAATATTTAACTCTTGGACGTTTAAAAAGTCAACAAACAGCTGCTGAATGAAGTGCTGGGCTCTGTAAGGGAAGGTAAACAACAGAAATTAGGTTTTTAAATTAAACTTTTAATGTTTTTAACAGAGTCATTCAAAGCACAGAGTATTTACAGTTAGTGAAATTGAAGGGTAGTGATATAAACAAATATTGTTATTCAGAAAGTAACAAAGGAAAAAATTAAATAAGGATTTGTGATGATCAAAAACAAGTTAATTGGGGAATACCTGAAATACTGAATGATGAAATTCATTCACTGCAAAGATATAGAAAATACAAACTGAGCCGGGTCACATTTGACCCATGTTGTGTATCAAAGGGTTAAGCTGAAAGAACAACACTGGTTTGTGACTTACTTTTTAACTCCACCCAGGCTTTATATAAAATAACACCGCAAAGGATTCATTAAGCAAAGTTTTCCTTGTTGTCATTTTGCTTTAAAGTCACAGTGTCAGTGGTCATAGACTCCTTTGATATCTTAGACTGTTTCAAAGGTGAAAGATTTATACGATCTGAAGAGAAACGAGTGTGTTTGACCTGAGCAGATCTATCAGTCTGTATGTAGTGATAGTGATGGCACCATCTTCTGCCAAAAGGAGGTAAGCCTCGATTTACAACTTT
This sequence comes from Hippoglossus stenolepis, assembly GCF_022539355.2. Classification (NCBI taxonomy): domain Eukaryota; kingdom Metazoa; phylum Chordata; class Actinopteri; order Pleuronectiformes; family Pleuronectidae; genus Hippoglossus; species Hippoglossus stenolepis. The sequence continues at coordinate 3,720,360 of NC_061505.1, read as the reverse complement.
ATTTCGATTTTACATTAAAGTTTCACCGTGTGGTCTACACTTGGCGTGAACCAGGGACTCAGGAAGTGACGTGTTTATCCTTCCCCGCGATTCACAAAACGCACGCAACAGGGAGTGGTTTCGCCCGGTCCCTGTTCGCCCTCCCCCGCAAGTGCTCGGGCCCGCACAGTGCCGCTCCTAGTTACTCCCTGTTATTAGATCAATCGACTGATCGTTGCTGCAGAAACACATCGAAGTTTTCAGATGCTGTTTATAAACCAGTTTGTGTGAAATGATGTAAATGGATAACAGAGAGTGGGGTTTTCAGCCTGCAGGGTTTCAGCTCTCATGTTGTTTGCCCGATGAACAGAAACAAAGACTTGACACATTTTCACTCGTGTGTGAAATGTTGTCAGAGAGAAGGTATTTAACAGGAGAGAGAGACGTGACCCACAGTTTAACTCGGTCTGCAGCCGTTTGATTTATCAGCTCTGCCTCAGTCTCAGTGTTTCATTCACAAAACTGAATATTTCACTTCTGTTCAATGACGATAAGATCAAATATCATGTGTACGTGGAGTTCAGTAGATTCAGGTCCCAGCTCGGAACTTCATTAGTAGAATTAGAACTTTTTCAGTGTCATCAACAGCTTGTTATGAATTATGTTCCACTTACTGCGTAACTTTTTTTGTGGATGAGGATGTGAACTGCATGTGATATTGAAAATGGAACAAAGTTTATAAAATGACACATAATTAGAAATTTAGACAAAGTTTTCCTTTTTTGGAAAATGTTACACAGGAGTCACCGGTGGGAAGAACTAAGTGTAGAAAACCATAAAATAAAACAAGATTCTGAAGTGCAAGTTATTAACTTCCTCAAGTTTGATGTCGTGTCGGTGCTGTCTGACTCGTTTTCTGCTCAGAAGTCATGTGTGTGTCGGGATTAGGGTGTGTGTGTGTTTGTACTTATGTGTGTGTGTGTGACACACCCACGTGTGTGATCTAAAGGGAGTGCCTCCTTCAGGTTACTAAATGTCAAACACTAGTTTGTGTTTGTGTGTGTGTGTGTGTGTGTGTGTGTTGTTTTTCCGCAGAGATTATAAAAATCAGATGTAGGAGCGCAGCATTGTTGAATAGATTTATCTCACAGCTGGTGTGTAGTTCAGAAGGTCATTGAAAAATCTTTTGATTTTAACAACAATGAGCAGAAAACTAAAGGTCAAAATGTTGTGATTTTATTTTAGGTTCGTCCTGAATCATCTTGAGCCGAAGGGATCGACCAATCACCTGCCTGATCTGTGATTGATCTGTATGTTGGACGATGTGATCGCTGCCTGACCAGACCTCAGGACGCCGTCACTGCTGCTGGAACACAGATACCGGCTATTGATCGCCGATTATTGGTTAATACCTCGTGATAAAGGAATATTTGTGGAACTCAAATCTCCAGAAAACCTCCACGGACAACAGTGATTATAGTTGATCAGCTGACCTGTGAGCAAGACTTTAATTGGCTGACGAACAGCAAAACTCTTTCTTATTGATCAAGTGATCGTTTCCTAAGAGAAAAACAACCTTGTTAGCAAATCAATGGCAGCATCAGAACTGATCCATGACAGCGACGATGATCGCCCTCATGTGGAAGTTAATGTGGAGACAATAAATCCCCCTACTCCTCCTCATCCTTCAAAGGTCTCCAACGGCAACCTGACTCCCCACGCCCCCTCACCGACGCCCCCTACTGACGCGCAGGGCCGCAAAAACAAACAGGGCTGCAGCAAGCTGAGCAGCCGACTCCAGCAGAGTCAGCTGATCCACACTCTGAGCAACAGAATAAAGCGACAATGCGACTACGTCAAGATCACGGTGACAGAGGAACCAGCCGACCGCCTTCCGAAGGAGTGGTGGAAGACGGCCGTGGCCTTCCTCTACGCCTTGTTCAACCTCTTCTTCACCACAGTGGTCATCACCATCGTCCACGAGAGGGTGCCGGACAAGTCTGTGAACCCGCCGCTGCCCGACAAGTTCTTCGACTACGTGGACCGAGTGCCCTGGGCGTTCACCGTCACCGAGGTCAACGGGTTGATCCTCGTCGGACTTTGGCTTGTGCAGTGGCTCTTCCTCGAACACAAGTAGGTGTCTTTATAGAAAGACGATCGGTGACGGTATATAAAGACAATCAGTGACTTTATGTGATTGCGATCAGTGACTGTATATAAAGACAATCTATCTCTCTGCAGAGCTATCATTGGTCGTCGTTGTTTCTTCCTCATCGGGACTCTCTACATGTATCGCTGTGTCACCATGTACATCACCACCCTGCCCGTCCCTGGAAAACACATGGTGTGCGCTCCAAAGGTACACACGCACACACGCACACACACACACACAAACAAGCTGTTGTCTATTCCCTGTTCATGATCATTCATGTGTTTTTCTGTTTGCAGCTTTACAACGACTCCACAGGGAAAATCTGGAGGATCTTGAGGCTGATCTCAGGAGGAGGTAATGAACATTTAACCATATTGACGATGAAGAAAAAATAAAATATCAAATAATGATAATAAATCAGGCAAAATTCAGTTTTATAGCAAAGTGAGGAGTAAAAGTCTCTTTTCCAAACAAAAGATTTCACATTGTGTTAAATATTCAGGAAATATAAATCAACACTATGTAACTTTTCGACGTTAGATCCTCAGTTATATTGAAATGAGTTTGAGTGACTGTGAACATGGAGAATGTTTCCTCACCCTGAACATCTGTTCTATGTAACTTTGGTGAGCTCTTCTGGTTCAGAAAAGCTGAGGATCATGGGTAATATCCAGCATTCGACGAAGTGTTGATCGTTAACTCCTCATTCTCGTCTCTGTGTTTGTCGTGTTCAGGTTTGTCGATGACGGGCTCTCACCTGATGTGTGGAGACTTCCTGTACAGCGGCCACACCGTCATGTTGACTCTGTCCTACCTCTTCATCAAAGAGTGTGAGCATATACACAGACTTTCATTATTATTATTTGCCATTAAAGAAACGCGTGTGATTATATTGTAGTGTTACATGAATGTGTTATGAACGTGTTGTGCATGTGCTCTCTCTCTTCAGACTCTCATCGGTGGATGTGGTGGTATCACGGCATCTGCTGGTTGCTCAGCGCCAGCGGAGTGATCTGCATCCTGATTGGTCACGAGCATTACAGCATCGACGTGGTGATCGCATACTTCGCCACCACCAGGGTCTTCTGGTGGTACCACACCATGGCTAACACACATGTAGGTGGACTCACACACACTCTGCATTGACCCTTATATTGCCCCCTGCTGGTGGGACTAAACTTGCTTTTGCTTAATATTTGTTGATGATTAATATTTATTAAGTTTTCGAGACAAGTTTGACTGAGGTCTATGTTTACAACAGCGCCCCCACAGGTCTCCTCTGGCATAAACCACATTTACCACTAACGGGGAAACTATTAGCAAGTTGAATTTAGTATTTATATGATATTTATTGTATAAGTTTATAGTAATAATTATAATTTCACAATAAAAAGTACATTAAGTTGCAGCGGACATCAACAATAAAAGCATCTAAAACTCAAGTGTTACAATCGTAATTCATTATCTAAATAATCAATAATGCTAATTATCTAAATAATTTAGCTCTAATTGATTAATTTCCTCACTCGTCATTGACTTTGTGTTTGTTCCTGCTCAGGCGCTGCGTCGGGCTCCAAACAACTACCTGTCAAGGACGTGGTGGAACCCGATATTCAACTTTCTGGAGAAGAACGTCAGGACGACAGTTCCCATCGTGTTCTCGTGCCCGGTGGCGCTGCCGTCGTTCTGCCGACGGAGTTACAGCATAGTGGAGGGGGGGAGGGGGGAGTGACCTGATGGAGACAGTTTGAATCCTTCATGACTTCTGATGGAGACAGTTTGAATCCTTCGTGACTTCTGATGGAGACAGTTTGAATCCTTCGTGACTTCTGATGGAGACAGTTTGAATCCTTCGTGACTTCTGATGGAGACAGTTTGAATCCTTCGTGACTTCTGCACGACAGGACGGACGAAGAGCTTTGACATCAGTTTATTTATTAGAAACTTCTCTCTTGATGACTGAGGAGGAGGAGGTGCCAACAGGAGGAAGAGGAGGAGTCACAGAAAAGGTGCTGTTACGTTTACATTATCACAATCAGCACAGCTTAATCGTCAGATCTCATCTTCCTTCCATTTAACAAATCAATAAATATTTGTCTGATATTCCAGACCAAAACCAAACTGCTAGCTGTTTTACTTTCCCATAGCTAACTACAATGTAGTATGTTGTAAAATTGGGTTGCTTAGCCACACACTAGCTAATAATGCTAAACAATTATTTTTGCACCAACTAAGCTAACCAGAGTTTCAAGACCAAAGCTAAGTTGCTAACTACTCAACCACCTTAATGAAGTCGGGTCTTTATTAGTTTGACAGTGAACGCAGATATAACGGAATTCATTTCAGTTTGCTACACGTTAGCTCATTAACCTAAACAACGTAGCATCTTTAGCGTCTGTCCACAAAGAAGAATGAGACAAAAGGTTTAGATACTGAAATTATCAATTATTGTTTGGGTCAGTCGTTTAGTTGGTATTTACCAATTCCTGACCAATGCTAAACTGCTAGCACGTTAACTTAATTTGGCTTTGCATCATTATCTAAGATTGTGCCATGGAAAGCGTATGAGTTAGCCACATGCTAGGTCTTTACACAGTTTGGAAATAATGTTAAAAATAAGAAATACACAGAATACACATGTAGCTTCTGTTAACACACGCTAAGACACACGTAAGAAATGTTAAGTAATTGACGAGTGATTGGTTTGTAAGCAAGTCAGAGATTCAGGGCTAAAAGCTACATTGCTAGCTTTTTAACCTTCCCAAAGCTAACATTCTTTTTCGGTCCCTGTCAGAGTGAACGCACATATAACTGAATTAATGTTAGTTTGCCACGATGTTCAATTTGTAAGGATTTATGATAGCCACTTAGCTTTCCTTGTGCTAATTTAAGTTGGGTTTTCGTAATTGTGTGAGTGAAAGCCTTTGTCATGGAGTTGAGTGTGTTAGCCTCAAACTAGCTCATTGTGCTAAACTGTGAATTTAACTAAAGTAAGAAATGAAAGTTTTGGCCTTTGCGAAAAACCAAAGTGCCACTTTGAAAACGGATTATTTTTTTCTGTTTTGGTTCACAAGCTAGCCAGAGATTCTGCTAACGAAGCTAGCGACTTTACATTCCAAGTGCCACTCATTAGAGTGAAAATTCATGAGCGTAAATTAACGCCTTTTGCTTTTCTGTACTTGATTATCCTTTTTTTAAGTTATATTTTGTGTAAAGTATTTTAATGTAATTTTGTACTGTAAAATACCATCTGTAAAATTTTACATTCTTCTAAAACTGCTTAATTTAAGTTGGATTTATGAAGGTTGTTGTTAATTTTATAAAACTAATGTTTGATACAGAAACATGCGTATCTGTCAACCTGCACCTTGTCATAATCCAGATGTTTCATAATAAAATATATTTTCAATCAACAGATGGTTGTGATGGTTGATGTTGTTCTCTAAAAAAAAATGTACATTTTACTGCACAAATACTTTAATTAAATGAAGCTGAGCTTACTTCAAGTATTTTTACAACGCTGTACCAGCACTAAAGTAAAATAAATGTGACCGACTCAGAGTGAGCACACATGCAGATTTATTTTTTATTAATTGACCAACAAACATGTTTTTACACATTTCAAATGTATTTTTGACCAAGACTTGAAATTAATATTTAATTAAAGCAAAAAACACAAGTCATTGTTTTTCCATTTAAAATAAAAAATGCTTAGTATTTGCCTTTAATCACATTGATACTGTAAAGCTGATAAATACTGTAGGAGATGGGATATAAATGTGAATAAATCAATGTACTTGATGGATAATTATAGGTCTGATGGTTCGTCCTTTTACCTGACGTCTGAAAAAGTCTTAAATTTGCTGAATGCTGCAGAAACACTGACGTCTGTTTTATTTCTCACTCAGACTACGATAACTAGGTCGAGTGTGTTTTCTGTCACATGTCGTCTCGGCCAGACGTCAGAGTCCAGCTGCAGTAAAAACAACAAAACAGGCCAGAGGTCAGTTTGCCCCAGAAACACATCAGTGTGTGTGTGTGTGTGTGTGTGTGTGTGTGTGTGTGTGTGTGTGTGTGTGTGTGTAAAATATATTGAATATCTGCTCACACCATAAGATTTAAAGTGAAAGCTTTAATATTTACTATTTCTCACCAACACTTTGTAAAAAGGTGATTATATTTCCTGTCCCGATTTATTTAGTTTATTTGAATTTTATTCCGACCCTGAGAAGCTTCCTGAGCGCTGCTGACTCTGCTTCCTCTTCCTCTGACCCTGGAAAGGAAAGACAAAGATGAGCGTGAAGCTTTCACACGCACACACACAGTTTTTAAAACACTTTGATGGACCTGATGAACGTACGTAATTGTCTCTGGCCGACCATCCGGGATAAAGCTGCATGTGGAGGAGTCGCTCCTTCTGGGCCAGATCGTAATATTTGGACTGTTCGGAGCGACACAGAGCGTTCCACTGAGAGAGAGAGAGAGAGAGAGAGTTTCAGTTGAGTAAAAACCACCTGTGACCTGCTTCTCTCTGACGGTCCTATCTGTCAATCATTCTGTGGTATCCAGGCCCCAATGCATGCAGTGCTTCATCATGTCTCTCACCCTGCGTCCCAGGATGCGGTTGATGGCGGCGCTCTCTCTCTCCTGTCCCTCCTGCAGCACTTTGTGTCTCATCTCCTTCATGTAGAGCATGAAGGCGTTCAGAGGCTTCTTCACCACCTGGTGCCTGCGAGAGACGGACAAGACACGCAGGATCGTAGAGAGAGAGAGTTTGTCCAGAACAGTCATTTCCACAGTGATGTTACTCTGACACTTCCTTTTTGTGAAACATATGAAACTCACCCAGTAGCGCCATTGCCGTGGTAACAGGGGTGTGTCCTGGAGTGGGCGTCCGCCTCTCGGGGACCGGATGAACTGATTGGCTGATTGTACGGCGAGGATGGCGGGAAATGTCTGTCGCTGTAGAGCAGGAGAGGAATGAGAGGATGGATGGACGACTGTAGAGAGAGAGAGAGTTTTTAAATAAATATTAACATTTGTACACAGCAAGGCAGTGGTTGAAAGTTATTGTTAATACCAGCAATAAATCAAAGATTTAAAAAAACTGATGAAATAATAATTTTAAGATCACGACTCAGGATTACTGATTCTATTTTTATTACAATTTTTTAAGATCATGTGATATCACATGTTTGGCCTCAGAAAATAAGCGTCTCATGATAGTTCAGGGTTGTAACAGGAGGAGGCAGCAGCCTGACGCCTTTTCACCTCCAGTCATCTTTCTCTTTTTTTCCTCTTCCAGTGTTGAAATAAAAACATTGAACATTTCACCACAAGTGACGCAAACGCAACGACCTCCGAGTCTGTGGGTCACGACTAACACTGATTCTGGGAGAAGGGAAACATATTGGCTGGAAGGGATCACACACGCGCACACACTCACGCGCCACCACCCCCCCCTCCCACACACACTCACAAGCACACACACTCACAGCAGCAGTGGTCTGAGTGTGGGTCGTGTTGTTTCGCCCCCCGCTGGTCAGATAAAGGTACTGCTGCTGTGGACACCAGTCAAACACTCGAGATTTTTCTGCAACATGATGAAGAGAAAATATATATAAATACAATATAAATTAAATAATAATATAATAATAATAATTTCATTTATTGTTAACTTCACCACATGTTGCTGCAGCAGAGTTGTCTCTCATCAGCGCCATCTGCTGGAGGAAGATAATTCAATAGATTTACAGACGGTCACAAACAAACAATATTAAATCATTTTTCAATAATAATTATCGTGTAGTATTTACTGGTGATTTTAAGGTGATTTATTTGTATAATAACATGAGTCTTTAAGTTTCCTAAATACCTAATAAAAATTAATTGTAAATTGTTTAAAGAGGAAAGTGAAACAAACTTACTCATTTATTAATAGTAATGTTGACGACAAAACCTGAATTTGTAAGTTTCCCAACATCGTAAAGATCCATGATATATAAATACACTATCAATATGTGTATGACAATTCATTTTAAGATTTTTACAATAATCAAATTATTTTACCAATAAAACGAACAGAAAGCTGTACAAAAGTTACTACTACTACTACTCATAATAATAATGATAATGATAATAAAATACTCACCCCTGACATCTGCTCCATCCTGAGAAGAGAAGAAAAACTTAACCAAGTTGATTTGAATCAGCAAAAATAAAATTTAGTGACTAAAAATAAAAAGATAAAGACGGGAGAAGAGAAACGGTCTGAGTCTGCAGACTGAAGGATGAAATCATGTTCATCAGGTTTATCAACACCACGACTCTCACACACACACAGTCTCACACAGTCTCACACAGTCTCACACTCTCTCTCTCTCTTTGCCGGAGGTTCTTCTCTTGCTGCTCATATTTTGTTTTTTGTGGTGGCACCGTTCATTTTTTGGCCACTTGGGGGCAGCGTAACACGTGTCAAACATCAGCTTTGATGTATTATCACTTATTTCACTCTTAATGTTTTAAAGTGTTTTAAAAATCAAATACATATTTCAGTTAAACTTTTAAATATTAATGTCTGATTCTTATTGAAAACTTTCCCTGTGCTCTCTCTGACTCCCCCAGGCCTCCTCTCCCTTCTCGACCTCTGACCTCCCCCCTCCCCCTCATGTCCTCCCCAGGGGTCGGGTGTGGGAGTCAGGGGTGAGTCTCCCTGTGGCTTCTGCAACACAACTGTCGGAAACGTTTCACTGCGAATCCTCAGAATGGATCAGAAACCAGCAGTGAAAGTATGAAGCTGCGACTTCTGGCACATTGAGGTCAGAGCAACACAGCGGGCTCTGTAGTGATCTGAAATGTTTTTATATTCATTATAGAATACCTGATATAAATATCTTTAATCATTAATAAAGTAATATCAGTGTAATTATTATAATGAGGACAATATAGTAACTAACAGCAAAAAGCAGACAGACTCAGTCAGAGCCGCTGGTGAAGTTTAGCATTTAGCATCTCAAGAGTCAGATGTGTTCCTCAGGACGTGGTGGAAACCAAACACGGAGCTAAAAGAGTCAAACACTGAACACACACACACACACACACACACACACACACACACACCCACACCCACCCACCACAGGAACCATCATGTTGGATGTGTAACAGCTGGATGTGAAACTGTTTGGTCACATAAAGGTTTGAGGATATGAATTATTGAAGCAGAAAAGCAAAAGTATGTTAATCCTTAAAAGGTGTAATTTGTGTGAATAAAATATATTTATTTTTATTTGTGTTCTTTATTTTAATTTTATTTATTAGAAAATGTGACAAGTCTTTTTTAAGTTAGGTCTGTTTTGTCTGTTTTATTTAATCGTATTGGATATTTAGATTCATTATAAATGTTTACAGTGCTCTGATAACAAGTATCGGTTAGTTAATAATCGAAACAATAATGATTAATAATAAAACGAATTAGAAGAACAACAAATGTATGACAATAATTGTTCTATTACAATAAATGTGTAAACTAGTCATTCAAAATGTGACAACCATCAAAGTATTTTAAAAACTATAAATTAATAAAACGTGATGATACAAAAAACATCTGCACCGTCTTCAGGGATTTTCTGATCTCCAGTTCATGTTTCTAATCGGACACAATTCGTGGCCCTACCAGCAGCAGGAAGCGGAACCGCCGTGCGAATCATTCCCCGCCAGTTTCTGCCCGAACCGGTGGTGGTGTTGCTCTACTGTGTCCGCGGTGACGACATGGAGCCGGTGGCCGAGCATCTGGTCGGCGACATGTCGAAGAGCGAGATCCTGAGGGGGATCATCACCGAGAAGCTGAGCACCGCCGCCCGGGAGATCCTGGCGGTGGTGGAGAGGACCGTGTCCGGGTACGAGGAGGAGGCGGCGGGCTTCAGGCTGGAGGTGGAGCAGCAGAGGAGGCAGCTGGAGGCGCTGCTGCTGGTGTCCCACATCAAACTGGAGGCAACAGGTCAACACTACTTCAACTTCACGTCCAATAGCGAAGCCCGTTTTCAAAACCGCTCATTTGACGTTGCGGTTTCAGTGTAGGATTTAGTGACATCTAGTGGTGGAGTTGCGTGTTGCAGCTGAAGACCCCTCACCCCCCCCTTTCAAACATGAAGGAGAACCTGTTGTAGATTCAGGTGTCATAAAAACTCAAAAGGTTTAGTTTGTCCAATCTGGGCTACTGTAAAAAACATGGCTGCCTCCGTAGAGAGGACCCGCTCCTGATGAGTATATATAAAGTGTTTAAATATAAATGGCTCATTCTACGGTAAAGAAAACAACAATTCGTACAATCTAGATGAAACACACCAGTGAAAACATCAGTAGGATTATTGTATACAAAATGTCTGCCAATAGATCCTTTTCACCTAAATCTTACACACTGGACCTTTTTAAATGACCAGGATCGAACAGTTAAAGGGTCATAGATATATAACACACAGGATGTGGGTTTTATGACCTATACTGCAGGCGGCCTCCAGGGGGCGATCCAGATGCTTGGTTTCAGTTATGGAGAGTATCTGTATATAGTCTGTGGTCTGGAAGGTAACGGTTGATCCCCGGTGACTGAATCAAACGTTTTCCTCTGATGCAGATGACCAGCAGCTGTTTCCCGTCTCCGAGCCGCCGCCGCCGCCGCCGGAGGAGGAGTCAGGAGGGGGAGAACCTGTCGAAGAGGAGCAACAGCACAAATATGAGCTGAGTACGTCTCGGAATTTCTGATTTCAGATTCTGTTCGGCTCCGTGTCCAAGTGATGACGTGGTTTTCATGCAGAGAAACAAAGTCTATGAATGTGCTGAGCTCTGACTGAGTCGTCCCCTTGAACTGAAGCACAACTGAACACTGGATATTACCCATGATCCTCTGCTTCCTGAACCAGAAGAGCTGTTTAGAATTCTTCATATTTCCGTATTTTACTGCTGAATATTGGAGATAAACTCTTAATGACCTTTAAGTCTTTTTAACCGATCTACAGTTCAGCTCTACTCTTCAACTCGCTCTTATCATTTGACAGATTTACATTGTTGTATATAAATGAAGACTGTATAGTCACAGATACATGTTTGTGTTGAGGTGTGGAGGCGGACGGAGGAGTGAGTCTCCTCTGCTTCACCGGAGAATACCATGTGGAGGAGGAGTCCACTGAACAAGCTTTACCGACGCCCACAAAGGACCAGGAACCAATCACGGAGCTGGATATTGACACATTGACAGGGTAACAAGGAACAAATGTGGACACCTGTCTGTCTGTCTGACTGTCTGTCTGTCTGTCTGACTGACCCGTGAAGTATCGTCATGATTCTCATCCGTTTTATTTCAAATTTCAGGTCATTTACTCCCTCAGTTCAGTCTTACAGGCGGAGCGCTGGCAGACAGCGCATCAGTGAAGTAGAGAACCACGTAGATCTCAGAATCCGCATCCTGGGGGACTCGCGGATTAACACCCTCTCGAGTGAAGGTGAGTTTAAATCGTCTCAGGCGTCACATGTTCAGCAGCTCTGGTTCTTGATAGACTCTTTGATAGAAGCTTTTTGAAGTTTTAATGTGAAAAGTGCAGCTGTAAAAACCAATCCATAAAATCTGATAAAAAATGAAAATGTTTCGTTCATGTGGTTCAAACTGTGCAGAACCAATTCGATGATCGGAGACGTCTTTACCTGATTGTTCGTCTGCGTGTTCCAGTGTTTCAGAAGTACCCGCTGCAGGAGCTGCAGTGTCGTCGTGGTCTCCAGGAGACGGACTTCCTGCACCTGCTCAGGTCCACCTTCCCTCAGCTGGCGGCCGACTTTGATTTCTTCACGACCGACAGGAGCAGGAAGCTGCACCCGCTGAAGGTCGAGACGCTGACGCCGGAGGAGATCCACCGCAGCATCAGGTCCAACGGAAACTCCGCCCTCTACATCCGACTGAAGGTGCAGCGGGTTGTCTCAGTTAGGAACTTACGACGTTTGACTTGTTCTCCCAAACACGGCGCAGTATTTGGATTTTATTCCTCTGTGCTGGCGACACCTGTTGGTCGGAGGTTTTATATTTCCACGTTGTGAACACAATATCTCAAGAACACCTCGAGGGAAGTTCTTCCAATTTGGTGCAAACGTTCACTTGGACTCGGGGATTAACTGATTTAGATTTCAGTGGTTCAAGGTTAAAGGTCACGGTGACTGAGACACTGGTTGGTGGAGACAGAGATTGTTTATATTAGTCATTCAAATATTTGAGTCTCTTGTTTAGTTTTCTGTGTGGGAGATTATTGACCTTTATGTAGCCAATTCTATAAACAGTGCTAAATTTCAGGTGGAATCACTTAAAGAAACTTTTTGAATTTCCTAAATTTTTTCTGCCATTTTTACTGATTTTTCTTTCGGTGTTTCAGAAGCAAGAGGAGCCCCAGGTCTCTGAGGAAGAGTTTCCTCCGTCACAGAGAGAAGCTGCAGCTGCTGATTCTCCGTCCGGTCGCTCAGAGTACGTCCTGCTGTAAACGACACTTAATCCTCTGATCACATGAAATTAGTAACTACAACACAACAGAAGAGACTTGTGCTAAGACGGAGTTTATTTATTTATTCATGACTCTGCCTCTAACCTCTATTTCTCTGGTTGTTGTCGCCCAGAGTTCAGTCTGACAGGTGCAGGCCTCGGATCAAGGAAACACGGAACCACATCACTCTCAAGCTCCGCATCCTGGAGGACCCTGAGACCCAAATGCTCTCAAATGATGGTACTTTTAATTCTTATATTCTATGTCTATTGTAAGTTAACAATCAGGAGAAAAACTTGTGTTGCGTGAACGAGGCATAAGACAATGAATTTGTATCTGTCAATCAAAGAATCGTTGCAGCCGAGTAACTGTACTCGCTCTCTGTCTCCTGTCAGTATATCAGATGTGCCCGCTGCAGCAGCTGCAGTGTCCTCGTGGTCTCCAGGAGCCGGACTTCCTGCACCTGCTCAGGTCCACCTTCCCTCAGCTGGCTGGAGATAAACCGTTTGACGTCTTCACGTCTGATAGACACAGGAAACTTCATCCTCTGAGGGTCAAGAGTCTGACGCCAGAGGTGATCAACAGGAGCATCTTGACCTGTGGCCGTGCTTTCCTCTGCATCCGACTGAAGGTATGCTCTCTGATTTATTACTTAGTCAAACTCTTTCTCGTTATTTTGTGCTTCACTTGAGAATCTAACTTTTCTTTTTTAGCCTCTTGATAAACTCGAGAGCAAAGAGGAAGATCTTCCATCCGCCGCTGATCCAACCGGCCTGGACTCCAGGTACAAATCCAAAAGCCGTTTTCTCTCGTAACTTCACTTGTTGTCAAGCAGCTCCTGATCTCTAGCAATGTTGTTTCCTAGAGAGAAGAAGTGGGGGCGACCTGGGAGCATTAACTCAAAGAACCACATCGATTTCAAGATCTGGATCTTGGAGGATTCGCAGATCAAGAGACTCTCACTCGACAGTAAATAGAAAGAGCTTTAAATTAGGGCTGCCTTGTTTAAACTCAGTTGAGTAACTGATTGTGTGATTCTTCCCTGTTTCCCTCCAGTGTATCAGAAGCTCCCAGGGCAGAAGCTGCAGTGTCCTCGTGGTCTCCAGGACACAGACTTCCTACGCCTGCTCAGGTCCACCTTCCCTCAGCTGGCAGGAGATAAACCGTTTGACATCTTGACAGCTGACAGATCCAGGAGGCTGCTGCCTCTCAGAGTCAACACGCTGACGCCAGAGGAGATCAGCAGGAGCATCAGTAGTTGTGGCCGTTCATCTCTCTACATCCGACCAAAGGTGAAAACATTCAGTTTGAGTCATGAAGCCGGTTAAGAACCAGTGTCGTTGTGCTGTAAACAAAATCCCACAGCAGGATTAATATGTTACGTCCTGTCTCTACCTGCTGCTCCACCCCTCAGCCGAGCTCTACGGAGATGTTTGTGTTGTTGTGAACACGTCTGAGCGGAGAATCACCTGCTGCGTTGTTTATGTGTGAAAGACACACTCTGGAGAAATCCCTGACACTAATCTCCGGACATCCTCCGGAGTTCATGTCTGAAACAGTTAAAGAAATACTCTGTTTTCAATGGAATCATCTCTTTTAGCATCTGGATGAACTCCAGAGCCGAGAGGAGCACGTTCCATCTGCTGCTGATCAAACCAACCTGAACACCAGGTAAATCAAAAAGAAGAAACTACTTTCACAAACATATACGTCATCAACCAGCTCCTGATCTCTGACATCATCGTTTCCCAGCGTTCAGTCTGACAGGAAGAAGGTGGGCAGACCTCGCCTCGAGAGCTTGGATTTCAAGATCTGCATCCTGGAGGACAGGCAGCTCAACAGGATCTCATTCAACAGTACAGTTAACAAGCTTCTGTATTCACGTTTCTAGGTGGAGTGGTACAGCAGCTTTGAGATGAAACTCGCTCTCTTCCTGTTTCCCTCCAGTGTTTCAGACGTGCCCGCTGCAGCAGCTGCAGTGTCCTCGTGGTCTCCAGGAGACGGACTTCCTGCACCTGCTCAGGTCCACCTTCCCTCAGCTGGCAGGAGATAAACCTTTTGACTTCTTGAAGTCCGACAGAAGCAAGGAACTTCATCCTCTGAGGGCCAAGACGCTGACGCCAGAGGAGATCCACAGGAGCATCGGCTCCAACGGACGTTCAATCCTCTACATCCAGCTGAAGGTCCGAGTCTTTATTTACAGTCTATTTCTTTTGAAAGTACTGAGTTCAGCTCCCTGTGTGAAGCATTTTTATTGACTTGTTCTCCGTGACGGGGTTTGATTGGTCGTCCAGGATTTTGATTTTCCAGTCTTTTCTTGTGTCTGTGTTTTGTTGAGCTAAAACATTTCCTCTACCCAGGCTCCAGAAGAAGCTCAATCCAATAAGGAAACGTCTCGTGTCCTGCAGGGAGACGTTGACGCTGCTGAACAAACCAGACTGAGGTGAGTCATGATGAACATTGAGTCTGTATGGCTCTCATTTCTTCACAGTGTCCTAACTGTCTCGTTTGTGTCCTGGCAGCAGAGACGACGTTCGGTCCAGCAGCTCAACGTCACAAGGACAAGAAGACGAGGACATTGAAACAAAGGAAAACGATAGCAAGTCGCTGGATCGGTGGTCTTTGCACGTTTTTGACAGCGAGAGGGAAGAAGACGAGACGATTGAGGAAGACAACGATTGGAAACCAGACAAAAGTGAAAAGAATCTGAGGAAAAGAGAGTCAGAGAAGACACAGAGGCTCCGAGTCAAACCATCAGGCACCACAATGAAGAGGAGGCGAATCCTGTCGTCTCCGCCGGCATCGTCTCCACTGGCAGCGTCTTCACGGGCATCGTCTCCACGGGCAGCGTCTTCACGGGCATCGTCTTCACGGGCATTGTCTACACGGGCATCGTCTCCACGGGCGGTTACTGCCGAAGGTGAGGTTATTCCGTCCTGTAAAGTCTGTGGAGCTGTGCGTCGGTCAGTGAGCTTGGTGATCAAACACGCCTGGAGTCACGTGGACGATCCGGCGCGGCTCTGTGGCGTTTGTGGAAAATGTTCGGAGTCCGTGGAGGAGCTGAGACGTCACCTTCAGAGTCACCAGAAGACTCACGGCTGTCACATCTGTGGAAAGTTTTTCCTCTCCACCAACGGCCTGAAAGGACACATCGCACGACACAACGGAGAGAAGCCGTACGAATGTAACATCTGCCACAAGGCGTTCACTGAGAACTGGGTGCTGAGCTCTCACATGATGATCCACAGTGTCAAGACGTCGCACACGTGTGACGTTTGTCAAAAACCCTTCCCCTCGAAGATGAAGCTCAAACTTCACCGTGCGGCGCACTCGGAACCGGCGGCGAGAGCGCGGTCGCACGTCTGCGAAATCTGCAGCAGAAAGTTCCACACGTCCTGGAGGCTGCAGGCGCACACGAGGAGCCACAGCGGAGAGAGGTCGCACGCCGGCGGTAAACACAGCGGAGAGTTCTCGTCCAAGTCGAAGCTGATGACTCGCATCAAGATCCACACGTTATAAATCCACCGTCTGCAGCTCGGCCTGACAACTTTTTATTAAACTGATCGATTCAGCGTTTGTCACGTGAACAGAAAAAACGCTCACTGACGTTTTTATTTTGTCAAAGCTTTAACTGTTGCTCTTGGAAAGATTGAAAGTTCCACATCTTCTCAGTGTTTTGCTAAATTAATGAATCGATTTTTCAAAACAGTTACAGGTTTTTATTTTGGTGTTTGATTGATGAATTCATTTGTTTCTTCATCGCGGACGCGTATAAGCTCTTCATCACACTCTAGATTCTGTCCAAACCTAAACATTTTAAATGTGTAATTTTATCTTTTTGTCTGTTTGAACAAAGTTTGTTCCAAAGTATGTTGAAGTTCTGTGATGTTCGATGCGTTACTCTGACCTGAAGTTATACCAGTTTTTTTATTTGGGGAAAAAAACATGAAAAATAATAGATTGAACAGTTTATTTTGCTGGTTGTTTTTGCAGATTCAGATGATCAGATTTGAGCAGATTACACAGATTCTGGCACGTGTGTAATCTGTGTAAAAGGTTTTGTTGATTTAATGTTTGAAAAATATATTTTTTAATCAAGTTTGTGTTGATGTTTTATTGACTCACAAAACAAGTGTGTTCCTAATTTAGTGATCGCTCAGGAGCACAGAACAGAAAGTGCAGTTAATCTCCGGTGAATGTGATCGACTGGTTTTCACAGTGACTGTAAAATTACTAACTAACGAGTTTATTTAAACCTTTTATTTTTTTATACGTTTTTTAACCAGTGAGCGAAGATGCTCTGACGTTTCTTTGCTGTTTGGATTAAATTTTATTTTTTTATACGTTTTTTTTAATCATTAAACCGATGTTTTCTTATATTTTTGTTTTCTTTTACAGTATATAAAGACGATCAGTGACTGAATTTAAAGATGGACGACGTGTCTCCACTTCCCACTGTGCAGATTTCGGTTGTATTTCTCGGCCAATCACGTGTCTCAGTCTCAGCTGTCAATCGTGACGTCTCAGCCTGTTTTTATATCATCGAAATGACAGAAACCATCTTAGAAAAACATTTATTTAAAGTCTTTGATTCTTTTAGTTTGGTCCATGTCCCATCTGCTAACATGGAGGAGTTTTCGGCTTCATTTTGGAAGCTGTGGTGTCGTCCATCTTTGTTTTACTTACTTTTACACTTTAAGTTTTAATTGAAATTGAGAAAATGAAAAAAAAAATCATAAACACCGGATATTTCTCATTTAAACGTCCCTGCCAGACTTTTTAATCAACAAGGTGGAACCGATGCCATTGTGGTGGTTTCCAGTCGGACGATTATTGCGGCTGCACCAATACCATCGCCTCACGGGAATCGAACCGAAAACAAACCCGACGACATGTGGACGGACAGAAGCTCCGGGGACATGTCGAAGAGCGAGATCCTGAGGGGGATCATCACCGAGAAGCTGAGCACCGCCGCCCGGGAGATCCTGGCGGTGGTGGAGAGGACCGTGTCCGGGTACGAGGAGGAGGCGGCGGGCTTCAGGCTGGAGGTGGAGCAGCAGAGGAGGCAGCTGGAGGCGCTGCTGCAGCCGCGGGTCCGACTGGAGAAGAGTGGTCAGGACATCCAATAATGTTCATTTGAAAACACTGAAGTCCCTTTACTCTGACACGTCCACTCCAACTTCCTGTTTACACTCTCATCAACATGATGGCGTCCGTCCCTTCACCCAGATATCAGAGCATCACATCTGTAAATTGTCAGATTTAATCTCTTTATCTCTTTATTCAGTTCATTTTTTTTAAAAAGGGCCGATTTGAAGTTTATGTGCTCACACAGAAAATACACGTTAATACAGAGAAATACACGTTAATTACACGTTAGTAAAAGGAAATACACGTTCATGATTTACAGTTTTTTTTTACGTTTGCATAAAGAAAAACATAAACAAAAGTCTTTATTCTGTCTGTGCTTTGTATTTATAATAATTATTTACCTTTTACTTCTAAGCTCTGAACCCAGATGTGGACGGACATGATGTGGTTGTTATAAATGAAGAGGAAGAGGAGGAAGAGGAGGAGGAGGAAGAGGAGCACACACAGCAGCCAGGTATGTTCTCCCTCTGTCCCCGGGTCCCTGAGGTCAGGGTCCCTCTGTTTGTTTACATTCGTTAAAGCTCAGTCTAAAGCACAGATTCAGGTCTGAGGATCTGCTGAGTTTATATTATTATTATGAATTATTATTGATATTATTTCCATTAATTATCACGACTGTGGTGTCGCCATCGTTTAATTTGTCCTGCTCCAGTTTCCTAATGAACCCAAACGTTTAATTACACCTCTCATAATAACATAAGAAATCCCCTGCCTCACACTGGACTTGTGTCTGTCCAGATGTGGAGGACACCGGGGGACTCGGCCTCCTCTGGTACGACGGTGACGATGATGATGATGATGATGATGATGTTTATGGGGGTAAAGACGAAGAGGAGCACATGGAACCAACAACAAGCTCCAGAAAGAAACGAGAAGATGTGCAGGACCCCGATTATCAAATACCGTCGAGGTTACAAATCTTATTACGACCTGGAGATTAATACTTTGTTTATTATATTTAATGATAAAACACAACTGATGTTATTTTGTCGTCAACGTCGTCCAGGACGTTTACACCCAGAGTTCAGTCTGGCAGGAGGAAGCTCGGCCGAACTCGAATCCTCGACACACAGAACCACGTGGATCTGAAGATCCGCATCCTGGAGGACTCGCACACCGACGTGCTCACGAGGAACGGTTGGTTTCGGGTATTTCACTCGATAGATACTCATTCAAGGAGAAAGGAGTTATCAATCCACGTATCAAATTTCATCTCAGCTTTTATCATTAAATATTTTAAACTTTGATGAATGTTAGTGGATAAATAATCTAATTTAAATCTTCAGGTCTTTGTTCACTTTGTTGTTTCCAGTTTGATTCTTCGCCTCATGAAGACATTTCCTCTGCTCCAGTGTTTCAGAAATGTCCCGTGCAGCAGCTGCAGTGTCCTCGCGGTCTCCAGGAGACGGACTTCCTGCGCCTGCTCAGGTCCACCTTCCCGCAGCTGACGGCCGATCAACCGTTTGACGTCTTCACGACCGACAGGAGCAGGAAGCTGCAGCGTCTGAGAGCCCGGACGCTGACGCCGGAGGAGATCCACCGGAGCATCAGGTCGACCGGAGCAGGAAACTCCGCCCTCTACATCCGACTGAAGGTTTGATTTCATCCACGATACTTTCATTATCATTTAGGTGATTTATACTGATCTGATTCCATCCATTAGTAAATAATAACTTATATCATGTTGCCCTGTTTTATAAAAGTGGAGAAGAAAATATAGCTGCAGTGATTTTGTTGTTTTTTATGAAAGTTGTTTGTGAACACATGTTTTACAGAGCGGAGACGATCCTCTGATCAGCACTGGAGATCTTCATCCTCTGCAGAGACAAGACGCCACCAGAGATTCTGCGTCCAGCTCCGTGACGCTGACGGCCGATCAAACCGAAATGTACGAGAGGTAAAGAAACATCAAAAAGACGGCGACTATCAGAGATGAGCTTGCTGACCTTAAAATATCCTTTCTAATAAAGTCCAGCAATGAAAATGTAAAATATAAAGATTTCTGTCAATTGTCTTTCAGCTCGTCGTCTCCCAGAGATCAGTCTGAGAAGAGGAGGCGTGGTCGACCTCGGCTCAGTGAAGCGTCCAATCACCACTCTCTCAGGATCTGCTTGGTGGAAGATTCCCCCTCGGGCGTCCTCTCAAAAAGCGGTAAATGCAAAAGATATAAACTGACTCCTCGTGTAAATAAGTGTTTGGTTTGTCTGATGTGTTTCTCTCTGTTTCAGTGTTGATGAAATCCTCAGTTCAGCACCTGAAGTGTCCTCGAGGGCTCCAGGAGCCGGACTTCCTGGACCTGTTGAAGTCCACCTTCCCTCAACTGACCGGAGACAACAAAATGTTTGACGTGTTCAAATCCGACCGGAGCAGGAAACTCCAGAGGCTCAAAGTAAGGACCCTGACACCAGAGGACATCTGCAGGAGCCTGAAGTCCACTGGGATTGAAAGAACCCTGCTTTACATCAAACAGAAGGTAAATGATGTTTGTAGTATTACATTACTCATAATAATGTTGTAGCGTGTCGTACGAAATATTAATTTGTGCAAAAAAATTCTCACAGACTGAAGAGGAGGAGGAGGAGGAAGATCTTCAACTCTTACCGAGAAAGGTCGAGGCCACAGATGATTCTCAGTCCGCTGTCGCCACGGTGATAAACAGTGGAGAAGCAGGAAGTGGTTCAAGGTAATTTTAAACAGAAGTCAGAGTTTTATATTTAGTTATTTTATTCTGAAGTCAACATTTATTTCCTTCACATGTAACTCACACATAAATAAACAGTCAACACAGTTTGTTTTTTGCTCCACATCAGCTCAACGTCACAACACAACGTGGACCCCGAAGAAGCAGCTGAGAGCGAAGTGGCGTCCAATGAGGAAAAAGATGCAGTTGACGACAGAGACGACTGGAAACCCGACATTGAGCCGCAGAACTCTGAGACAAGGAGGCGACGGCCCAAACCTTACGTCGTGGAGAGAAGTAAGACGCCCTGCAGAGTGTGTGGCGTTTGGTACAAGGTCCTCGGCAGCTTGATCAAACACGCCTGGAGCCACGTGGACGAGTCGCCGTGCGCCTGCGGAGTCTGCGGTGAACGTCCAGAATCTGTCGAAGAGTTAAAGAAACATCTCAGAAACCAACACCAGACTCACGCCTGTTCACACTGTGGAAAGTCTTTCTCCACCGTCACCGGCCTCAGCATCCACACCACGCTGCACACAGGAAACCGACCCTTCACGTGTGAAGATTGCGGCAAAACCTTCGCTCACAGGTCTAGTCTGAGCGTGCATCACTGGGTTCACGTGGCGGACAAACCGCACAGGTGTGACATTTGTCCGAAAGCTTTCGGTCTGATGGCGCAGCTCAAAGCTCACAGGAAGATACACACAGGTCGAGACAAGTACCAGTGCAACATCTGCGGTAAACTCGTCTGCGACCTCCGATCTCTAGCCCGCCACAAGGCGACGCACTCGGGCGAGAGACGCTACGGCTGCGAAGTTTGTGGGAAACGTTTCAAGCTTCCCTTCACGTTGAAGTCACACGAGAAGATCCACACGGTCAGAGAGCGGCCGTACCTCTGCGACATCTGCTGCAAAACCTTCCTGTCCAACTGCGCCTTGACGACGCACATGAAAACGCACAGCGACGAGCGGCCGTTCATCTGCAACGTCTGCAGCAAGGGCTTCATTTCCAACGGCCAGCTGAAGGCCCACATGCGGGTGCACACCGGCGAGGCGCCGTACGGCTGCTCCGAGTGTGGTCGCTTCTTCAAAAGCAAGACTCACCTGAAAAACCACATCAGGAGCCACTCGGGCATCAAACTGTTCGTCTGCGCCGTTTGTGGGAAGGCGTGTTCCCGCCAGGAACACCTGACTGTCCACATGAGGACGCACAACGGAGAGAGACCGTACAAATGTTCGCTCTGCGACAAAGCGTTCACTCAGAGCCACTGTCTGAAAACACACATGAAGAGTCACTGCGCGGAAGAAAACTAGAAGTTTCCGTCCACCTGAACGCAGTTTTAAAACCAAATGTCACTTTTGTACTTGAGAAGATTTTTAACCGATTTATTTACGCTATGTTCTATATGAAAAAAGCCTCCGGTGCTGGATTTGAAAATGTCCAACGAAACTTGAAAAGAAAACGAGATTAAACATCATTTTTTATTAAGGTGCTGATCCTGAGCTTCTAGCGGTAGCAACAGAAAAGTTATTTTAACGTACGGCGAGATCACTCCTGCAAAACATTAACGCTTGTTTAACTCTGTTGTTCAGAAACGTTAAAATGTCCGACGTTCTTTACTGATTATTATTACTGTAGCTCGTGTTGCATTGAGGGTGAGTGGGAAATGAGATGTTTCCTCCAATCGGATTGAATCGTTGTCAAACAAATGATCCTTCATTTCTTAACTACTTGATGTGAATCTCAAATCCCACGTGCTCCTGAAGGCAGCATATGGTGTGCTTCTTTAAAGCAGTAAAAATATATAATACATTCTGTAAATTTAAATTGGTGCTTTTTGTTACTACGTACCGCCCGGTTGTTGGCGTCATGGCAGCTCCAGCATGTTGTATTCGGCCAGTATTCGTTGAGTTCGCGTGTGCACGAGCATCAGGGCGTGGATGATGACACGCAGAACGGGCGTGGCCTCACTCTGCTTCTGAACACACACCAGCTGCAGGAAGTACCGTCGGTCAGGGAGGGCAAGAAATACGAACTCAGCCGCCTGGCGGAGCACCCAGGGGTGGTGGGGGGCCAACGCCACCTTGTAGGCGTCTCTGACGTTAAAGAGACACAAGTCAGTGGAAGGTTTTTTTATGCAATAATTGAAAACAGACTGAAGGACGAGGCTGTTACCTGCTCAGCTCTCCGGGGGTTTTGAATTGTCCGTCTGCGTCGGGTCCTTCAGACAAACCCTCTAACATCAGCTTCAGCCACAGCAGAGATCGATGCAGCCTCAGCAGCGTCCTGCAGCCCGAGTCCGTGTGGCGGGCGAAGTCCACCACGCCCGCTTTTAACTCCGCCTCCACCATAGTTCGAACCGAACGATATGCCTCGAGGAAACACAAATACAAACTGACCTCAAACCTGCTCTGTTTGTGAGCAGACGTGTTTTATATGAGTCGTGTGTCTCACCCCGGTTTTAAGTCCAAACGATGGGGGGGTTTGTCCCTGAGCTTCATAGACGTCTGTGCTGTGTTTGAGTGACAGAGCTCGTATCTGTACGACCTTCTCGTTCACCTTCTGGGAGAAGAAACCCACCATTGTCCCGAGAGCCTCCATGAAACTGAAAGAGACGAAAAGATGAAGAGGTTTTATTCATTTATTAACAGTATACGATGACTTTTCTTCTTATATCGGACATTTTGAAGTAACCCTTTTAAGGTTGGGTCGGGTTTTAAATTGTATTTTAATTACTGTATTTATTTATAGTTCTATTTCATTTATACATCCCTTAACTTTCTGACTTACATCTCTTTTGACTTACTCCACTTTTAATATCTTATTTTATTATGTAAACTTATATTTGACCTCTATCCTTTTTACATCTCTTTTTAGTATTTTAACTTTATGTCTGTATCTGTCTTTGCTCACGTGTGTGTGTATTTACTTGAGGAGCTGGTCCCAGCTCTGCAGGTACGGCTCCAGAAGGATATCATCGTCATCGTCGTCAGACAGGCTGGACTTTAAATGCAGCAGCAGCTCTCGAGCCTGGAACTTCTGGCCCGGACACTCCTTTGTAATGAGCGTGGGTTCGTCCTCCTGCAGGAACTCCTCAGGGACCAGCGAGGGTTCCGGCTGAAGGAGGAAGAATAAAGTTCACATATAGAACAGCTTCATATTGTAAACATACTAATTCAAGTTAAAAGATGTATCTTTATTCATTTACACTTTCAATAAAGTGATCATTTCTTTCATTCTACCATCATTTCCCTGTGCGTGTACTTCTTTTAAAAGCTGCTAGTGCAACACGTGTTTGTCAAAGTGAAGAAGACGAGCAAAAGAGTTTCTCTAAATTCTGACGTCAGGTTGAGTTTTATTCTAATAAAGTTTAACTGAACATTACTTTTGTCTTTTACTTTCTTCTTCAAGTTCTGTTAAAGAAATAATTTGACATATGTTTGGGAGAACCTGATGTCTCAAATAATCGCCAATAATCTTAAACTTGATTATTTAAGAATTAAACGTGTGTGCGTGCGTGCTAGCGTGTGGGTGTGTCTTACCGTTTGGCCGTAAGAACGTAGACATGGCTGCCAGGCGCTGCCGCAGTCTCTGACTCCGCCTTGAGCTGAAGAGAAAGAAATAAAGTGCATCATGATTTTTGTCATACTTTCATTATTATTATTATCCAAGCTTTTATTAGGATTTTTATGACTTTTAAGATTCCAGACATCAGTTTTCAGTTCTTGCTTTGTTTAGTTTTATCTTTTTGTGCAGCAATTTGTAACTTTGTGTGATTTGAATAAAGGTTATTATTATTAATAAACATAAAAATAGTTTGTAGTTTATTTAAGAAGTATCGAGTAGCATCACTTGAAAATACTCGAGTACAAGTATCCTAAACTGGCGAGAGGTTACTTTTAACTGGTGTTGACACTCACGTAGCCACAAGGAGCTGACAAAGAGGAACAGAGCCAACATGGCCGCAAGCAGCAGGTAACGAAGCAGTGGCGTCCGTCTGAGGATAACCATGGCGACCAAAAGTACTCACGTTTTCTCTGAGCACACACAAATTAAAACAAACACACAGTTACGAGTCGTCGTCACATTCTCCCTCACTCACTGTCTGTCTCCGTCTCCTGTTGGGGTTAAAGGTCGATCTCTCTCTCTCACCCCCTCAGGCACAGGACGTGCAAACACACACATCGCGGGACGACCTTTGCACTTGACCTTCGTCCCACAGGAAGTTGAGCTCAGACGGTTTTATCACAAACAGAGAGGCGGGTCGAGTCACTTCCTGAAACAAAGCTCTGAATTAGCTCAATCATTTATTCACTGAACTAAAGTAAACAAGACGTCAGAAATAAACATTCGTGGTTATTTTTCATGTTTGTTGTCGTCAACATCACATGATTGGATTATTTGATCTCATTTTAAACTAATTGTTAAATCCTTTAAAACAAAGTCGGAGATTTCGTCAGTTACTCACCCTCTAGTGGACATTAGAGGAACTGCAGCTTCAGACATTTCCAACGCGGTCTTATTCTTCCAGCCTGGTTCCGTTCCTCTCGATCGCCAATCACGTCGTTGTCGTTTTCATCAAACAACGACGTTTGAAGAAACAGCGCCCTCTGCTGGTTGTGCTAGTCGAGCGTTTTGTTCATTAATAACACAAAAGTTTTGACAAACTGCAGAGAAAACGTTTTATTGATGATGATATGACACATGGAGGTTCTAAACACATGATGATGGTTTCACTTTTACATCAACTCTGATTGACTGATTGATCTCTTTGGCGCATGAATCTGTGTTTTGTGCTTGTGCAAAAATATTTGTGCGTACTTGTGTTTTGTGCATATTTATAAAGGTAAAGTTAAAGAATCAGATTTGTTTTAATCATAATTACCTTATGATATTTTAATAATAAGTAAGATTTAAGGTTTTCTGTGACTACACTACAGTTAAGATGGAATAAGGATTTATTTAAATCCTTATTGCTGCTACTGTCGTTTTAAAGGGTGCATACGTAAAACTAACAGCTAGTGAGAGATTAAGGGTTATTTTGAGTTTGTTAAACAAGAAAAGGGGATTTCATTGTAATTGAAATTGTTATCGGAGGTTAAGGTTTGGTTAAGGGAGATTGAGGGTTTAAGATCAGGGAGGAGATCTTCTTTGAAAAGTGCAACAAAGACGTGGTGTTTAGAGAAAAAGTGTTAGTGACACATTTAAGAGCAATAAGAGTTGTGTTACGCATTTCTTTAAGGGCTTTAGACAGTGATGTGTCTCGACTGCTTCTGTTTGTGGATTAACACGTCCGCACAGGTATAAAAGAACAAAGTGTGTGTGTGTGTGTGTTCAGGTCAGCAGAATCCTTCAGCTTTAACCTGCAGGACCTCACACAGTCCAGGACGCTGCTGAAGAACCTGAGGAAGAAGAAAAGAACCAAAAACTCGTAACGTTTCACATGATGAGCAGTCGCAGTCTGTTGCTATGGTTACCAGTTGATGTTTTTTAACCAACTCACCTTTAATGTGCTGAGAATTTCTCCAAATAGGTGTCGAGCTTCCTCAGTGTCCGGCTCCTCGAAGTAATCTGACGCTGAGACCTCGACCAAGATGGACCTGAGGTTATCACACACGCCTGCGCACACCCACACACACACACACACACACACACACACACACACACACACACACACACACACACACACACACACACACACACACACACACACACACACACACACACACACACACACACACACACAGAGAAATATACTCATCATTTAGTGATGATAAGTAAGTGTGTCGACAGGAAGAGGAAGTTGGTGTTTGCACGTGTGCGTGTGTGTGCGTCTCACTGTGGAAGTGCAGGATGGCCTGACCACTGACAGGTGTGTGTGTCAGGATCAGAGTCTGTAGACTCTTCAGTCCGGCATCACACAGCTCTGTCGCCACCTGCAGGCCGAGATCGGTAATGCACTCCAACTCCAACACCTGCAGGTGAGCGCAGGTTCGCACTGCACGGAGGGAGAGTGATTAACGACAGTGTCGGACACGTTAGACACGTGAACATTCACTTTTTATTTCATCCATAAACATTGTTTCTAATAAATGTGAAAACGTTTTTTTCACTCACCAACAGCAGCCAATCCCTGAGTCCCACAGCCGGCCCCGCCCACACTGAGGGAGCAGAGGTGTGGCCAGCATCGACCAATCGTCTGCAAGCAACGGTTTCCAAATCGTGTGGGTTGTTGGCTTAAAACAGGACAAGACGGACGACCTATTAAAACTTCATTACGTTAAAATGTTAAAACATTAAACTGCTGCTGTGTTGTGTCGTTTAGTGTGTGGGTGCACTGACCAGGGCTCAGCTGGCGCCACCTGCAGGCTGCTGATGTTCCTGCAGCCGGCGCCCAGGGCCCAGAGAACCTCCTGGCAGAGAGGATCTGAAGAACTCCTGTACAGACAGACAGGTAGAGAGTGAGACAGGTGAACAGTCAGACAGGTAGAGAGGACAGGTGAACAGACAGACAGGTAGAGAGTGAGACAGGTGAACAGTCAGACAGGTAGAGAGTGAGACAGGTGAACAGACAGACAGGTAGAGAGTGGGACAGGTGAACAGTCAGACAGGTCGAGAGTGAGACAGGTGAACAGTCAGACAGGTAGAGAGTGGGACAGGTGAACAGTCAGACAGGTCAAGAGTGAGACAGCCGAACACTCACCTGTATGTGAGCGTGTGCAGGTTGCGGCTGTAGCAGCTGGCCAACCACAGCGTCCGGTCGGTGAGGATGTGAGGACACTGAGAGACAGACAGGTGGAGTAGACTGCCCCCTGCTGACCGCAGCAGAGCCTCCACCCCCGACTCCAGACTGCCCCTGAGACACAACAAGACACCGTGTTTAAGGGTTGATTCAACAGGTTTAGGTTAGAGGTTATCGTGTGTGTGTGTGTGTGTGTGTGTGTGTGTGTGTGTGTGTGTGTGTGTGTGTGTGTGTGTGTGTGTGTGTGTGTGTGTGTGTGTGTGTGTGTGTGTGTGTGTGTGTTACCTGGTGCTCCTGTGGTAATCCTCTCGCGTCTCATTGGCTCGTCTGCCTCGTGGCTTCAGGTAGTTGAGAACCACAGTCTGAGTCTGCGTACACCACTGGGACATGGTGATCAGGAACTACACACAAAACACACACATCAGCGGAACATGAGAAAGTAACTCGATCACATTCTGTTGTACAGTACGGACGCAAACAGACGCACATGTGGGTTCATCCACCGCAGAAAATAGTCCCCAACTATTTGCTCCTGTGTGTTCGATAAACAAACAACAGTGAGGTTAAGGACATTTTTATGTCTCTGGCTGGCGCCACCCAGTGGCTGGAGGCAGTATTACTTTCTTGAACGCGATATCTCAGGAACGAGATGAACTTGGACTCAAGGATGAACTGATTGGAGGTCAAAGGTCACGGTGGCCTGACAAAACATGTTTTGGTCAACAACACGTCTACGGTCACCCTAGCTGCTTCTGTGATGCTGCACTTAACATGATGATGATGATGATGAAGATGATGAAGATGATGCAGGCTCTTGTACCTCGGGCGACACTCTGGCGTTTTCCAGCCGGAGGCGTGTCCAAACTGCCGGGTGCCTGGCAACGAACCGCCAATCAGTGCACACCGCAGCCGCACACAGCAACGAGTGCACGTCCAAATATGGGAAGACACAGAAAAGCCCGGCTCTCAGCCTCAAGGTGTCCGCCCCCAGCTGTCTGTCGGCATGACAACGGGAGGGGGTGGAGCCTATGGAGGAGGGGATGTCTATTGAAAAAACACAAAGTCAGCAAAAACCAGAGGGAAAGAAAAACTACGGACGATAAAAGAAACCGATTTACCTGAACCAGGTGTGTGTGTCCTGGCAAATACGAGCCTCCTCATGTCAGCGCTGCTCCAACATCGCTCGTCTTCGTCATCATCGTCCTCCTCCTCCTCCTCTTCTTCTTCAGTACTGTGGTGACGACGGTTTCTGTTGCTCCACGTTCTAGCACATCCTCCGTCCCCGACCCTGGAAACGCGGAAGAAGAAGAAACGAGAAATACGCCGCTGTGGTTGTTTGCTTCCACCAACCAGTGCACTCTCAGTTTACATCGTGTTTTTATGTCCTGACTCATGAGGTCACCGTGACCTTTGACCTCGGGTTAGTTCATCCTTGAGTCTTATGTGTTGTTTCAGGTAATAATCTGTTTTAAGCTCTAAACAAAACTAATAAAGTTTTGAATTCCTCAAAATCTTTGGGTTTTACTATCCTTGACTTTTTGTTTGTTCCCTTGAATCCAGTTTATTAAAACTTAAAACTACTTTAAAACAAATAATTGTATAAATAACTATACGAACAAGGTTTATACGAGTGTACAAGGATGATCTGGATAAACCAGTAAATAACCGATGATCCTACTCACCAGAATCTCTCTTGTCGGGTCCAGGGCTGGGGGTAGTGACGGGGTTGGTGCTGGACCGACCCCCCCTCACAGTCCCACCCCCCCAAACCCAGCGACGAGGTCCGCATCCCCCCCGAGAGACGACTGCAAAGACAAACACAGAGGACACGTAAGAGAGATGAAGAGTGGTTCTGTTCAATATGATGAGAAATTCATAAATGTATAAATGTATACATTTAAAATATGATGCTCTAAATAGTTATAACCTGCTTTTTTCATTTCAGCATGAAAATATATTTTCTGATTTTATTTTCACACATGATCCTGTGAATCAAAGACTTGAGGTGTTTTATATCTGTTGATGCACCTGTAGTGAGGGAGGCTGTGAGGCTGCTCGTCAAGTCTGCAGGAGTCGGACACACTGTAACTCCTCTGGAGGAAGAGGAGGAGGAAGAAGAAGAGGAGGAAACATGAGAAGAACAGGAGAAGGAGGAGAAAGAAGTGGAGGAGGAGGAAGAGGAGGAAGAAGAGGAAGGAGGAGGAAGAAGAAGAAGAAGAGAAAGAAAAAGAGGAAGGGAAAGAAGAAAAGGAAGAAGAAGAAAATGAGGAGAAGGAGGAGGAGGAGGACAAAGAAGAGGAAGAAGAAGAGAAAGAAGCAAAAATAAAAATCACCAAACGTGGAAATAATATTTTCTCTATAATTGACATTTTCAAAAGGAGCCTGACTTCATCCTGTTTCGTTCTCTACATTTTAAATGAATATTATATACAATAGTATGTTGAATTTGTTCTCACCCGGTTGCCGATGGTTCCCTGCATCTTGTCTGTGATGATGCTGTCACTGCTGCCGTCCAGGCTGCGGCCTCGTCGCCCAGGTCCAGGTGTGTAAACCTCTGCGAGTGTGTACGGGTCGGCGTACACATCTGTGTGTGTGTATCTGTCGTTGTGGTGCGTGTACTGATTGTGATGCGTGTGTGAGCTGAGCTGCAGTAACTGTCTCTCTGCACGGTCGGCTCGTTCCAGCAACGTCTCGATGAACATCTGGAAACCAAACGAGCGAGAAGGTGACGAGGGAGTGAAAATACAAACTACAGATATCAGAGGATTTTAGCGCCACCTGCAGTCTGCTTTTGGCCTCTGCTTCTTTCTCCGCTGTCTCCCTCAGAAAACGTTCGATGTCGACCATGTCCCTGCAAAAGAGTTAAAAATGGAAGATCAAAAATACACTTCATGAGTGTACACATCATGTTTTTCAGCAGCAGAGTGAAAAACATTAGAGAAAAAATATGAACCGCTGATCACAAATCTGTGTTTTTGTTTCATATGACAAATTATAAATAAAAGAACGAGAATAAAATAAGTATTGGTTATATCCTGAATATGATCTATTGTAGGCTCTTGTATTAATTCTAATTATATAACATTGTTGGTATGTCCGTCCCCGAATAGAGATTTAAATGCAGATAATGATGAATATAAAACAACATAAAGATAAATAACAACATGCAGAAAAATGTTACCACACAAACTGAGTCTGACCACAAGCGCACACACCCTCAGGGCTGCTGTGTCTCACTGTCAACTCATATTAATCATCACAGCAGCGTGTGTGTGTGTGTGTGTGTGTGTGTGTGTGTGTGTGTGTGTGTGTGTGTGTGTGTGTGTGTGTGTGTGTGTGTGTGTGTGTGTGTGGTGTGTGTGTGTGTGTGTGTGTGTGTGCAGTGAGGCAGACTAAACAGGACGTTTCCTCTGTCTGTGCATCACGTTGTTTCTTTTCAATACATGATGATGCTGTATAATATGATCTGTGATCGTATAAATTGTATTACACAGTTTTCTGTTTCTGTTCAGATACAATTTGAGGAGTTTAAACAAAAACAGACCAAAGATGATTAATGTCTCTATTTTAACCATCACATTATGACTGTACCACATCCAATTGGCATTTTACTGACTCCATTATACTGTGAGCTGCAACTTGAGCCCCATTTAGTTTCAATTATCATGATTACAAATGTGTGAGTATGAGAAACACTGACTGTTGCTGTTCGTTCAGCTCCTTCTCTTTTCCCTGCAGATCTTTCTTTATTCGCTCCGTCATCTCCACGGCAGCCGAGACCTGACGGAGGGAACACAAATCATCATCAATGAAAGTCAATTCCCAGAATTGGTTTTATATCATCTGTCACCGTGGTTTCATTCTGGCATCACAGCTCCACCCACCTGTCTGGATAAGTACGCCGCCCTCTCCTCCACTTCCTGTTTTTCACTCCTCAGTCGTTCCCCTTCCCGCCTCTCCCTCTCTAGCTCCGCCTCCCTTGTCTGTAGCGCCACCTTCAGTCGGCCCATGCGGCGGTTCAGCCTCTCCTCCACCTCCGCGAATGTCTGGGCAATTTTACGGTCCAGCCCCAGTCCCAGTCGCTCCTCCAGCCCAATCCCCACCGACAGCCGGAGTTCCAGGACCTCGCCAAGTTCCTTCCCATGATAAGGCTCCAGAGTGCCGGGCACGGCCAGAGCGGTGAGGGGGTCTTCTGGACGTCCTGTGGAGGCTGCAGGAGGAGCGAGATCTGAGGAGCTGAACAGTTCCCTCAGCAGTTTGATGGAGGCCGACGACGAGGCCAGATCCAGGCAGGCCAGCTGCAGGGGGATGCTCCGGGCTTCCATACCCAGAGAAAAGCTCTGTCTTTGGGCTACAGTAGGGCTGGGCAGTGGGAGGAGAACACCCGGTCTGGAGCTTCTGACCCGAGTCTGAAACATGAAATAATTGTCTTTGTGTACAGTCACTGATCGTCTCCATACGCAGTCACAGATCTATATATATATATATATGAAATACCTGGGACAGCACCAGCAGGGTCTCATACGTGTGTTGGCTGACCAGGTGAGCCCGGAGCTCGGGTACAGACGAAAATCGAAACTTGTCGCCACATCGAGGACAAAAGTAGGGCAACTCCGAGGAGGAGGAGGAGGAAGAGGAAGAGGAAAAGGAGGAGGAAGACATGATTCACCGGGGAGCTGCAGACCTGGAAGATAAAACAGAAACACATCAGAAAACAATGGAAACGCTGCAGCAGAGAGACAAACTGAAAGGAGGAGACGGAAATAGTCGTAGCGTATTCACACACACACGTGGTTCTAAAGAACGACTAAAAACTGGGTCAGTGTGTTCGTGTGGTCATGAAAATTTAATGGGACTGAAATCTGCAGATTGAAAACAGCCGAATAAGGAAAAGACATGTTTAAATATCATCACACGCGCACGTCCTACTTGTGTCAAATCCAACTTGTGGAGTTCCTCGCCTGTTGGATTTGACATGAGTAGGACGTGTGTGTGTTATCCTATGATGCTAATTGCTAGTGAAGCGTGCGTCTACCACCCCCCACAGGCTGAATCTCCTCTGGTCGACCCCCATGCAGAGGAATTTAAACTACGCATGGATGAGCAGGAAGAAAGAAACGTCTGGGGCGTGGACACATACATGTCTTCGTCCATGTTACACCTTAATTATTAACCCTTAGTTTAATGTCATAAATCCGTTTCAACGTTAACTAAAATTTAAAAAAGATATAATCTGTGGCTAACCTGAAAAATATTATACCTGTTTACAGGGTCCAAAATCTAAAAACATTTTCCCAATCAATTAGTATATGTTGGAACAAAATGTATATGTATGAAGTCTCAATACAAAAAGAATCCATTACAAGTAAATTTCTATAGAATTCCAAATCTTAACGTAAGTTTAAATAACAATCGGGTTTTGACTTTAACACTAATGGTGACTATTTATAGACGTGATGTGAAACTTTCTAGAAAAGTATGAAAATTGAGGTTGACCTCCGAAGAAAAACCGCCACGTGATTACGTTGAAGTCACAGCGCCGTCTGGTGGCCACAGTGAGTGAGCAAACACATCCAAAAGCATTAGTTTCTCATGAACCATGAATGCGATATGTCACGTTATTCAAGTAGTTGCTATTGTAACAATGACGATAACGCTTCCATAACTTAAAAATTTAGTGGTTTTAACGCAAACACCAATTATCACAACAATGTCTGTACGACAAATATAAAGCTGCAGCTTGTTTAACTTAATAAATAACAATAAAAACACTTTACAGCTGCAACGATCAGTCGATGAATCGATTAACAATCAATCTGTGACTATTCAAATGGTTGTTTCCGTAACAGTAAAACTTTCCCCGCAGCAATTTTAAATTTTCAGATATTTTATTAACAAATCGATTGACAGAGAACAAAAATCATCGATAATTGAAATCATCCTCAGCAGAGACAGAAGATAACCGAACTCTCACCTAACGAGGATCTGATGCGTCACATGCCTCATGATAAAAATCCGTTGCCATGGTTCCCGTCAGGATTTCGCTCCACCTCGTGCGGATCGATCCACATCAGTCTGGTACCGCGAGCGTCTCGTGCGGGGAGGAGCAGCGGCCTGAAACCGAGCTGTTTGTGCCTGTGTGCATGTGTGTGTGTGCAAGTGTGTGTGCATGTGTGTGTGTGCCCTGTCCTCCTGCATCCGCCGCGTGCTCCTGTGACGTAAGAGCCGCGTGACGTATCAGTGCCAATGTTGGGATGATGGCAGACGCTTTGAACTCCGCCCCCTGTTAGTTAATTTAATGAAATTATTTTTAGATTCATGTTTTCAGATAAAAAAACAAACAGTTTCTTCACGATCTGCTAAATGTTATAATTTTGATTTCATGCAATTTATTTATTCATAATATCTCTATTTAAGTTTTTAATCAAAAACATTTGATCGATTCTGTACAAGTAAAGTTTAAAGCAGAGCTTACAAATGTATAATTGGGGAAGAATGAAGCTGATCTACTTTTACTTGTAGGTATTTAGTTCTTTCAGAGAAGTGATTTTTCCTCCTCAATCAATCGACGACATGAGAAACTGAAATGGTGAAAGAGTCTGAAGAGTGACAACTTACTGAGGAGAGGATCTGCAGTGCAGTCTAATGACCACTGGAGGGCGCCAAATGCCTGCAGAGAGTGGGCTAAGTGTGATCAGATGTCGTACACAAACACAAACACACGCATACACACACACACACACACACACACACACACACACACACACACACACACACACACACACACACACACACACACACACACACACACACACACGCACACACACACAGTTAAAAAAATTTAACTGGGGGGAAACTTGATTCTCTGGGCTGCTGTTGTCATGGCAACACAACCTTCACAGTTTATAAACTGGACAAACTGTTAAAGTGACAGAACTAATGGGACCATTTGTTGCTTGGCAACAGCAACCTGTTGATGGATGACACAAAAAGTAAAAAGAAATGTGGTCTGATGACGAAGATGACAATGATGAAGAGGAACTTGAAGATTAAGAGGAACATCATGAGGAAGATGATAATGACGATGATGATGACGATGATTAAGGAGACTGGACTCTCAATGTTTGTTGATGTTGATGATAATGATGAAGAAGAAGGCAGGACTCTCTCTGTTTATGATGATGATGAAGAGGAGGATGGTAGTGATGATAATGATGAAGAAGCAGGCGGGACTCTCTCTGTGTGTTTATGATGATGATGATGAAGAAGAGGAAGATGGTAGTGATGATAATGATGAAGAAGAAGGCAGGACTCTCTGTTTATGATGATGAAGAAGAGGAGGATGGTAGTGATGATAATGATGAAGAAGAAGGCAGGACTCTCTTGTTTATGATGATGAAGAAGAGGAGGATGGTGATGATAATGATGAAGAAGAAGGCAGGACTCTCTGTTTATGATGATGAAGAAGAGGAGGATGGTAGTGATGATAATGATGAAGAAGAAGGCAGGACTCTCTCTGTTTATGATGATGAAGAAGAGGAGGATGGTAGTGATGATAATGATGAAGAAGAAGGCAGGACTCTCTCTGTTTGTTTATGATGATGATGATGAAGAAGAGGAGGATG
The DNA here is from genome assembly GCF_022539355.2 of Hippoglossus stenolepis. NCBI lineage: Eukaryota > Metazoa > Chordata > Actinopteri > Pleuronectiformes > Pleuronectidae > Hippoglossus > Hippoglossus stenolepis. The sequence goes on along the minus strand of NC_061505.1, from coordinate 3,685,520 downwards.
GTAGTGATGATAATGATGAAGAAGAAGGCAGGACTCTCTCTGTTTATGATGATGAAGAAGAGGAGGATGGTAGTGATGATAATGATGAAGAAGAAGGCAGGACTCTCTCTGTTTATGATGATGAAGAAGAGGAGGATGGTAGTGATGATAATGATGAAGAAGAAGGCAGGACTCTCTCTGTTTGTTTATGAGATGATAGAAGAGGAGGATGGTAGTGATGATAATGATGAAGAAGAAGGCAGGACTCCCTCTGTTTATGATGATGAAGAAGAGGAGGATGGTAGTGATGATAATGATGAAGAAGAAGGCAGGACTCTCTCTCTCTGTTTGTTTGTTTATTGACAGCAGCAGCAGCAGCCTCCATGCACAACAGGGAGCAGTAAACACTGAGCTCAGCTGATCACAGCTGCCTTCAGTCGCCATGGTAACGACCATGATGAAGATCATTTACAATCATTTAATGTCCGACTCGTACAAATATACACACTCTGACATGAAGAGGTAAACAAACCATAGAAAAATAGAATGTGTTACAAACATAGAACTCCGTGTCAAATATAAAGTCATGTGACATAAAAACAGGAAACGACATCACACAGTTTCTTCACTGGTCACGTCCTCATGCACCAAATATTTTATACAGTCTAACATTCCGTCAGACGGACTGTTCTCCGGTAGCCTCCATCACGTCCAGAAGCATCTCAGAGCTCCGCCACCTGCACCGGACGCTCCGGGCTCAGAGGTCAACACCGGCAGGAAGTCTGACAGTTCAAGTCCTCCTGCAGAGCAGCGTTCGTCCGCGTCCACATCGAACCACAGTCCCCTGAACATCTGTAAACGTCTGTAAACATCTGTAAACATCTTCCACTTCTTCGGGGTCTCAGCTTAAATCGCCTTCAATGTGACGTCACGTGGAAACGTCACTCTGACGCTTTTCCGGTAGACGGTTCAAATCCTGAAGCTTTAAATCGGCCTCACTGGCCAAAAACAATCGTGTTGCTGTTTACACGCCAGGCGCGTTCAGGGCCAGAGAGTAGGCGGCCATCATTTGGGCGCGCAGTTGCTGCTTGACGTGCACGCGCCCATGCCTCTTCCTCTCGTCGCTGCGCGCGAACCTCTTGCCGCACACGTCGCAAGAGAAGGGCTTCTCTCCGGTGTGCGTGCGCGTGTGCGTGGTCAGATGGTCGCTGCGGCTGAAGCTGCGCGCGCAGATGGTGCACTGGAACGGCTTCTGTCCCGTGTGGATGCGCACGTGCCTGTTCAGTTCGTCCGAGCGCGAGAATCGGCGCTCGCACCCCTGCACCGAGCACGGGAACGGTTTCACTTTAAGTCCGTTCTTGGCGGGAGCTCTCCTGCCCCCGCGTGACAGTTTGGGGGCTCCTGCCGCGTGCACGTTGCCGATGTTGACTATTGGGAACGCGCCCTGCAGGAGGGAGGAGAGGAGGTGAGGGGCGGGGGGGAAGTGGAGTTCGCTTTGCACGAGCTCCGTCTTCACCGGTCTGCTGATGACGTAACTGCCAGAATCTCCTCCGGTGACCGGAGCCGCCGCCAAACTCTTCAGCCACTCCTCCAGCCCCAGCGGCTCCTGCTTCACCTCACAGGCGGCCTTCAGCTCGCCCGGGCCGGCCTCGGAGTTCAGCAGAGACTCGATGAATTCAGCCACATCCACCTGTTGCTCCAGAGCTGCCAGCGGGAGCAGAGAGTCGACAGTGGCCGAGAACAGAGCATCATTCCCGCTCATGGAAAGTGGAGCAGAGCCGCTGCTGCAGCTGGAGCTCACAAACTCGCTCTTTACCACCACCGGTGCAGAGATGGAGGCGGGAGGCTGCTGAGCTGCAGCCGGGGCAGGGCTGCATGGAGACGGGCTGAGGAGCGGGGATGAGGGGGAGGCTGTGGCCGGAGAGACAGCTGCAGGGGACGGGGTGGACTCTCGGGGGGAGCCGGTGTCGCCCTGCTGCTCCATCTCGGTGCAGATCCCGACAATCTCGGTGATCATGTTGAGGATGGCGTCCGCGGTGCTGCTCAGTCCCGCCGCCGCTGGAGACGAGTCCGGCTCCGCGAAGAAGCTGCCGGTGTAACCGAGGGAGGGCGAGAGCGTGTCCGAGGAGCAGTCACTGAAGTCCGAGAAGAAATCTGAGTCAGAGGCGTCGGTCCCCGGAGAGAAGACTGGAGAGAGAGGGGAGGAGTTAGAGTCATTACATAATCATCAGCTGATCGATAACCTGCAGTCACACACCTGCTCTGTTCCACCAATCACATCACACATCACGTTGATTGACAGACACACACCTTGACAGAAGGGTGACCCCACGTCAGAGTCGGTCCCGTCGCTGGTGCACGCGCTCACGCTGTCCACCCAGGCGCTGCAAGCGTCCTCGAACTCCGACATGAAGCTGTCCTCGCGCTCCAGAAGCATAGTGTGACGTGTGGAGGAAAAGAGCTCAGGTGTGTGGTGGATGGACTCGGGGATTCCCTCGCGCCGTTCGCGCTTATATCAAACCAGGCGATTAATCCGTTAAACCGGAGCCGGTGAGTTCCGTTAGTCAGCTCGGTGATGCTGAGGATGCTGAGGATGCTGGGCTCCCTCCGCTCGCTGCCTCTTTTATACTCTCCGTCTCCTAGGTAACTCCCGGCCCGGCCTCATTGGCTGGAGCCGGAGCGAGGGATTCCCCCCGCCGTGCGCTTCGCAGCTGCCCAAACATGGACAACATCCGGTTGTGACGGCGGGTATCCCCATACCATATAAGGACAGGCGGGAAAGAAACGTCGACATAAGCTGAGAGAAAAGGGGTTCCCTTCACTGCGGCAAGACAGAGAGAGAGGGGGGAGAGAGACAGAGAGAGGGGGACACAGAGAGAGACAGGGACAGGGAGAGGGTGAGACAGAGAGAGGGTGAGACAGAGAGAGAGAGGGTGAGAGAGAGAGGGTGAGACCGACAGAGAGAGAGAGAGGGAGAGGAGAGAAGGGAGAGGGAGAGGGAGAGGAGAGAGAGGGAGAGGAGAGGGAGAGGGAGAGGGAGAGGGAGATTACACAACCAGGAGAGAGGGAGGGAAGGATGATGGAGGAATGAGGAGAGACTGATGAATGACTGACGAGCTGTTGTTGCTGTTGTCGACACATTCTAAAGACACAATGTGAGTTGCCATGTTGTTGAGTTCAACCTCAATGGAAGATCACATGACTGACACGATCAAAATAATAATAACAATCAATATTTAGGATTTAAAATTGTGTGTCATATATTTATGGTGACTTTTGTCTCAAAGGGCTTAACACGTTGTACCATCCTCTGTTCTTCACCCGCAACTGTCATCACATGAATTCATTCATTGATTATTCAACAGGGATCGTAAACATCTATATGAATTGAACTTAAAACGTTATTTAAATCATCTAAAGATTATTTATAACCACGAAGATAAATAATGAAACAATCAGTTTAACAACACGCAACAACCTTGAAGTCGCACAAGCTGTGGAATATATTATAATAATAGAAACATGGACTTTATGTAATGAAGGAGGATGAAGCTACGGCCGAAAATATTCAACAGCAGCTGATGACATCATCAATAACATTATTGATCAACCAGGAGACATTTTGTGAAAAGAACGACACAAACAAACACTTGTGTTTTCTGTGTCGCACAGAGGAGCCGAGATTCAGAACCACGGACAGCTCCGCAGTGCTGCAGAGAGAGAGAGCGAGAGAGAGAGAGAGAGAGAGAGAGAGAGAGAGAGAGAGAGAGAGAGAGAGAGAGAGACCTTAACACGCTTAAAACACACACACACACAGAGAAAAACAACAGAGAGAGAGAGAGAGAGAGAGACCTTAACACGCTTAAAACACACACACACACACAGAGAAAAACAACAGAGAGAGAGAGAGAGAGAGAGAGAGAATGAGAGAGAGACCTTAACAAACTTAAAACACACACACACACACACACAGGAGACCTTAACACACTTAAAACAAACACACACACACACACAAACACGCAAGAGAGAGAGAGAGAGAGAGAGAGAGAGAGAGAGACCTTAACAGAGAGAAAAACCACAGAGAGAGAGAGACCTTAACACATTTAAAACAATCACACAAACACACACACACACACACACAGACCTTAGCAGAGAGAGAGAAACAACAGAGATAGAGAGAGAGGGAGGTAGAGAGATAATGACATATCACTGCCCCACATTTCACATTCCTGCACATCGCTGCTCAGCTGCTGTGATGTTGTCGCCATGGTAACTGGGAGAGGTTGAGGCCAGCGTTATGTAAAACGGAGTCAAGAATAGAAGCTGCAGGGTTTTCTTCCAAATTAACAAATTATTATATCACCAGTGAGACTAAGAGTAAGTCCCAACAAAACAAAACCACTACAGAGACACACAAAAACTAAAACGAGGCCGGCAAAAACATTAATTCTAATTGCCAAGTTGGCAACTAACTTATTAATAGATTAGTCGGTATTGTAATAACACACTGTGGCAATGTCTCCTGAGGGGAGTAAACCAGCCAATCCCGTGCGTCTCTTCTCTTACAGTAAATGTTTTAAAAATGGCGAAGACAAACACTGCTAACGACACAGAAGAGACAAGGCGTCAAAAGTGTGGGAACACTTCAGTTCACTGAGTCACTGTCGTCATGGCAACCACTGTACTGGGGATTTTATTTAGATTTTGTTTTAATCACATCTTTAATGAACTCAATATCTAGTTTTTAACTTGTTGCTGGAACAATAAAATGTTATTAAAAGATTAATTAATGTAAATAATAATCAATGAAAATAATATCTGAACAGAGCAGGTGAAAAGTGAGAGATGAAACAGAGTGTAAAACAATAAGATATTATACTGCAGTAAAAAGCACATGATATACTTTTTTAATAAATAATTAAAGTTTCTAATCTTTAGTTTCGTTAACTATGTAATTCTGATTAGTTATATTATTTTCTTCATGCTTACTTTTTAAATATCCTTGTGTTGTTTTTTATTTTGTTTGCTGAAACGTTTTTTATGGTCTTTAATCGAATGTTTAAAACTCATGTTTTTCTTTAGTCTATCATGAAAAAGTGAAACGACAGAAGAGCTGACGACGAGGTCTGGACGTCCTGATAACATCAAGGTTATACACACACAGTCATGGTAAGGACACGCACAGACACACACACACACACACACACACACACACACACACACAGTGATGGTAAGGACACAGATACAGTAATATCAACACCCTGTGACCTCTGACATATTCAAGGTTTCTCTCTCAGATTAAAACCTCGACTCTTCTCTCTCTCTTTTCATTTTCTCTTCGTCTCTCATGATGTTCACTCGTCTTCTCTCCTCTCTCTCTCCCTGCATCTTTCTCCCTCCCTCCCCCACTTCACTCGTCCTCCTTGTCTTCTTCCTTCTCGTCGTCTTGTTCTTCATTTCTCGTCGCTCTGGAACCAATCATCCCTCCTCTCCTCCTCTTCCTCATCCCTCCATCCCATGTATCCCGCGGCTCCCCCTGCTGGGCAGCCTCCCCTGGCTGGGAGGACGTCTCCCCCCTCACCTGCTCTTCACTCGGCTGGTTAACAGGTTAGTTAATTGATCCTGGAGGAGAGTGGACAACAAGTTCTGCTGTCACAGAAGCCATGTGATAACAAGGACTAGTTAATGTTTTAACAACTGGTTAAAGTTTGAAAGAACTGGTTTATGTTTGGTAAAACTAGTTTAGAACTGGTTAATATTTCTAAGAACAAGTTTATGTTTTTAAGAACTGGTTAAAGTTTGAAAAAAAATGGTTGAAATTTGAAAGAAAATGGTTGATGTTTGGAAGAACTGGCTAGGAACTGGTTAAAGTTTCTGATCCTGTTAGTGAACAGACGAGAAGTTCTGGACTGGTTAACATTTTTAAAAGCTGGTTAATGTTCAAAAGAACTGGTTAATGCTTTTAAGAAGTAATTCATGACTGAAAAACTAGCTTAAGTTTGGAAAAAGTGGTTTAGAATTGGTCAACATTTTTAAGAACTGGTTAAAGTTTAAATGACCTAGTTTATGTTTGGAAGAACTGGTTAAATTTAGAAGAGCTAGATAATGTTCGAACTAGTAAACATTTTTAAGAACTTGTTGAACTTGTGTAGAAAAAGTCGTTTACAGAGGGTAAAATTAGTTTTTGAAGAAATACATATTTCTAATAACTTGTTAACGTCTGGAAGTTGTCAATAATGTTTGTCATGTTTCCACGAAGTTGTTAATGTTTTTAACAACATGTTATTGTGCGTCAGGTACGGCTCCCTGTACGCGCTCTACCTCGGCCCTCACTACACTGTGGTGGTGAACGACCATCAACACGCCCGAGAGGTTCTCCTGCAGCGGGGGAGGGACTTCGCTGGACGGCCGAGCATGGTGACACGAGACGACACATTAACGATCGATCAATCGATTAGTTGATGAAAAGATAACTCGTTTAACTCGTTATCGTTTAATCACTCATTTCCTGCGCAGGTGACGACCGACCTGTTGACCAGAGGAGGTAAAGACATCGCGTTTGCAGATTATTCTCCTCTCTGGAAGTTACACCGACGCCTCGTCCACAACTCCTTCACTCTGTTCGGAGAAGGAACCAGTCGCCTGCAGGACATCGGTACTCTCCATTCATCCATTGTTATAGAAGTAAAATTTTAAATTACCACCTCATGAACCAAAACTGTCCAGTCACAGTCCCTGCTCCAGCCAATGAGCTTCAGGCTTCCAGACGGGGCTCCCTCACCCAACCTGCAGGGGCGCCTCTGTGCTGACGCTGCTGATCAACGTCCTGTTTCACAGTTAAGGTTTTTTATGTATATTTACACTTTGTGACATTTCTCCCTCTCAGTTCTGTCCTCGGTGGACAGTCTCTGTGTCGAGTTGTTGTCTGGTGGGAGGCGTGGCTTCGATCCGTCTCCCGCGGTGACCAGGGCCATCACCAATGTTGTGTGCACACTGGTGTTCAGCACCACCTATCGCCACGGCGACGCAGAGCTGCAGGAGGTGATCAAATACAATGATGGCATTGTGGAGACGATCGCCAGGGGAGGACTGGTGGACATTTACCCCTGGATGAAGGTGCGGGAACCTGAACCTAGTTCTGACCTTTGACCTCTGAGGACAACGTTCAAACCGTTTCAAAATGTCTTCATTCTCTAAAATTTCTTCAGTTTTTCTTAAAGATCAAAATGTACTCATTTTAAAGAAATGTCCTCATTTTGTAATATGTCCTACTTCTCCAAAATATCCTGACTTACTAAAGGCGTCCTCAAGAGAGCTGCTCATTTTATAAGTTTGTCCCGTCCAAAGTGTCCCTACTCTTTTCAAACTGTCAGTCCTCACACACACACTGACACTGTGTCCGTCCCTCAGGTCTTTCCTAACTCGTCTCTGAGAAAACTGAAGGACTGCATCATCGTCAGAGACCGACTCCTCACTCGCAAACTCGAGGAGCACAAGGTGACTCACAAACACACACAAGACACATTTCATCATCTTGGTTTTCTCTTTGAAGTTTGACTTTAAATCAAAGCATAGAAACGTTGAACCTATGAGACGAACTCATCGTGGAAACCCGCACCTCCTCTGTGACACATCCAGGCATCGTTGAGTGACGGTGACCCCCGTGACCTTCTGGACGCCTTGCTGAAGGGTAAGACGGACAGGTCGTCTGGATCAGAGGGGGAGCTGATAACAGACGACCACGTCCTGATGACGGCGGCCGAGGCCTTTGGAGCCGGAGTGGAGACGACGTCCACGACTCTGCTGTGGATCCTGGCCTACCTGCTGCACCACCCGGAGGTAAAACCACCGGAAAGACTGAGGCTGAGGGAGTTTAATCTAAATCAAAACTGGAATAAAGTATTAGTAATTATAAGATGCTGAGTCCTAATAACGAGAAAACATTGATTTCAAAGCACTTCTGTTGTCCTCCATCATTGTGGACGCTTCAGGTCCAGGATCGTGTGCAGAAGGAGCTGGACGAACAAATTGGCAACGAGCGAGCGGTGAGCGTGTCGGACCGCGGCCGGCTGCCGTACCTGGACTGTGTCATCAACGAGGGCATGAGGATTCGACCGGTCAGCCCCATCCTGATCCCACACACCGCCATGACCCACAGCAGGTAGACGTGCACACCGGAGCAGAAAGGACCAGTCGATCAATCGTCGATTCGAGGAAACTTCATTGTGTTTTCATGACCAACTCGTCGTTTGAGGGTTTTACGGTTTTGTTGAGGTGGTTTTATTTCTGTTCTTTACAACAAAAACAAAAGAGAACACGCTCCTCGAAAGCCGCTGAAAGACGAAAACTTAAAGAATTGTTCTTCTTCTGCTTCAAAACTCACGTCACAGACTCAGGGGCACCACCTGGTGGCAGAAGCTGTGCAGCGCATTCACAAACAGGTCCAGCCAAAGAAAAGATTTTAATTACAAATTAAAAATACAGATGTTAAACAAGGATCTGCAACGACACAAATATCCTCCACAGCTTCATAGCTATACAGTGTTGGATCGTCAGCATTTTAAACAAATAGAAACAAATTGGTTTATGGACTGACTCAGCCCAAAGAACAGAGCAGCCTGACAAACAGATTACATCAGTACATTTGAAATATAAAGAATCAAACAGAGAATTAAAGTGTTTCCTAATTATACAAATAAATAAACATTAACAATCTGACTCTCTCTCTGTGTGGTATAGCATTGGAGGTCACTCTGTCGGTCCTGGGACTCGTGTTTTGGTCAACATGTGGTCGATTCACCACAACCCTGAACACTGGGACAAACCTGACCTCTTCAACCCAGGTTCAAAACACAAACATTTCACTTTAGAAGCTTTCCAAAGAGCACCTGAACACACCATCTTTGTCTTTTCCCACCTTTTCAGATCGTTTCCTTGACGACAAGGGTCAGCGGGTCACACCCACCTTCTTCCTGCCATTTGGGGCGGGGCCTCGGGTCTGTGTCGGCGAATCATTGGCCAGGCTGGAGCTTTTTCTCTTCTTGTCTTCTCTGCTCCAGCGAATGAGCTTCAGGCTGCCCGATGGGGGTCCCTCACCCAACCTGCAGGGGCGCCTGGGCGTGGTCCTGCAACCGTTACCTTACAAGGTCATCGTCACTCCCAGGGCGGGGTGGGAGGGCGGAGCAAAGTGAGGATAAAAAAGAAGGGGGCAAGAGATAGAAATTTAATGCTAAAAATGTTGCTGTCTTTATAAAAATTAAGTAAGATATAATTAATTAAGGTCCTCCACAGACAATAAAGTGAAATAAATAAAAAATCGCAACGTTGTCTTCTTGTACGATTTTCCACCTTTAAGAGGATCCCATCATGAGACGAATTCTACTTTCTACCACAATTACAATTTTACTCGAAATAGCTCGTTAACATCTAATATCAAAACTGGATTCATGTAAAAATAAATATGGTGTGAACAGAGTTTAAAAGAAAACATTAGCAGCACAAGTAGAATGTAATGTCACATCACTTTATCTGTTGGAGCCATTTTATTTTAGAACAAGTTTGACTATAGCTGAGACTAATACCAGCCAGTGACGTCACAGACAGCGCAATGAGGTTAATGGAACCAGGTGTGTGACGAGAGACAATGACGCCGTTTTTCGGTTGTTGTTGTTGATTTTCATTAATTACCGTTTGTTATTTTGCTTCTTTGAACTTGGACATAATTTAATAACTACACGTTAAGCTACCAGTTGACTTGCACTAGACGTCAGGCCGCCTCACACCTCACTCATCCAGCTCGTCTCTGCGACGGGACCCGCAAGCGGTTCAACTCACGGTAAGAAGACAATAAATGTGTGCGTGTTGGAAGTGTCGTATGGCGTCTGACTGGCTTTAGTATGAAAGGGAGAAACGAAAGCGTGAACAAAAGTTGATAAACTCTCAGCAAGAAGACTTCGCTTCGTCATCGAATTATCATTGAATTATGAATTAATATTGAAACGCATTATTGGAGTTATGACACTGCACGTAAGGATCGCGTTTGCCTTACACGCAGCCAGTATTAATACCCCTCAACGTGAATTACGTGAAGCTGTATCATCGGTCACGTTTCAAGAGTGCGAAGCCTTAACGGATGAATTCTGTCTCAACGGAACAGAGGAGATAAACCTGCCTGGAGCGAGTGGACCTGAAAGAGAGATCAAATTCACTGAAAGGGCTCCTGAGGCAAAACCCGAGCAGCAAAGGAATGTAAGAAAGGCTAAATTGAAACAATTGACAATAAAGAGAAATAATATCGAGTCATTAACGAAGCATCAACTCGACAAAGAAGAAGTTAAGTTCTGAATTTCAAGCTAGAGAAGAAGCTTTATCTTTGGAAATTGAAATCACCGAAGCAAGTGCAGAAAGTGATACACTTGAACCTTCCAAAGAGAGATACGATTTTCAAAAGTATGATAAAGGATATGACTCAACACAAAGTGATGATGATGATGATGATGACAATGATGCTGGTGGTGATGATGATGAGGGACTTCTAAATATCTCTACTGCCCCCAGCGTTCCCAAAGTGTATGTGCAGCCTCCTCTTAAGAGAGGTCCTCACAAGGATGATCAAAATTCACACATGAAAATCATTTTCAAACGCTGAAAATCATGCAAAGACAAAATGAAATGACTGAAATGCTAATTAAAGAACAAAGACTCTCCCTTCTAGCAACAAGAGAAATTCCAGTTTTTCATGGAAATCCACTGCATTACTCATCCTTCATGCGTACGTTCGAACAAGTGGACGACCTCAAGTGCTTGTCAGAAGAGAAAGCCCTGAACTGGAGTGTCCTCAAAGCAGAGGATACAAAGGGACTTCAAGATTATTCGTTGTTCTTAAGAAGCTGAACAGCCCAACACACACGAAGACAGTCTTTAATATGAAAAGGAGGATCGGTGATACTGCTGAGTTTTCCTGATCGGTGCTGCTGGATGAACGGAGACAGGTGGTGGATTTAACAGTTTTATTCAGTATATCTTCACACACTGTTAGAACAGGCTGGTTTAGTTAGGTCACACACATACCTACACACATCCAAACATACACACTAATCATTAGATAACTCTAATGTTTAGCATCGTTATCATCGTGATATTCAGGGATTTGAAAGGATCGTCTCTTCTCTGCCTCCTTCGACTCCTCTGACAGAAACCTCATGCAACAAGGAAGGACAGAAGAGACGAGATAACGAGGAGAAAATCGTCTTTAAGACAGAGGGAGGGGCTTCTACGATAGAAGGAACATACTGAAGTTTTAGTAAATTAAATCATTTGTCAAACACTGAAGGCGTGAAAGTTGATCAAATGAGTTTTCTGAAACTCTGAGTGGGTTCACATTTGAGGGTCAGCACAGGCTGTAAATAGAGATGGAAAACAGGATGGGTCCCTAAAGTGAAGCCAAATCATCTGGATCGCCCCCTGGTGGCTGGCTGCAGAACAGGTCGAAAACCGGCCTCCTCCATGTCAACAGATGGTACATCTGGGATCTAGTTGAGGCAAATCTGTTCTTGTCTTGGTCAAAGAAAGATTCAATCTTAAATCTTCTCGTCCAGATCCAGTGTTTTTTATTTTTATACGTCAATTGTGTTTCGCCTCAAAATGAGACAGTTAAGAGAAAATTAATTTAAGTACAAGAAAACAACATTAGATGTTTTCATCTTGTACGTCCAGGAGTCGAAAGGTTCAGTGTCTGTGTATTTACTTAGTTGTACGGTTTATGTTCCTTACTTAACGTAAAATAACTTAACGTGGTTTGTTGACTTTGTAGGTTTCACTAATCACCAGTAGAGGTTAATTTAAAATGTTTTGCTTTTAAAGATTGTCCTGATGTCCATACTGGGAAATCAAATCTGACCTGTCAGTGTGAATCCAACCAGTGTGAAACTCTAGGAGAGGACTATTTTCTGAATGTTTTCATTCACCGACATTAATTGAAAAACTAGAAAAAACTTGACAGAAAGAGGAAAACACCGGGTTTCCAAGCGTTAGCTGGTCTCTGACATCAGCCTCGATCATCTGCGCTGTCATCAGCCACTCGGTTGAAGAGTTTACCAATGAGTGGATCACAGCACCGCGAGTGTCAGGAACTTCAGAAGCAGTTTAACCCCCAACCCATAGAAGAGAAAGGACACTTCAATTTACCTTGTAGAAGTGACTTTGACATTGACGTTAGAAATCAATGTCCAAAGTAACATGACGGATTTGATGCCAAATTCAAAGGACTGTTGGGTCTTGGTGGAGGGATTCACCGTATTGAGACACATTCTAATGTTGACAATCCCGGGTACTGTGAATGAATTTGGATAAAATCCTCAATAACTTGACACATGTCACATTTACAGCAGCTGCTTTCCCTCAGGAGGCTGATGTGAGAAGCTGCAGATGCTTTGGGAACCGGAGCTACAGACAGATTTCAGACATCCCTCCAGTCACTCTGGTCGAAAGCCCACACCCACACAGAGCGAGAACAGCTCTATCTAATGCTAAGTAGTAACAGTTGTCAAGTAGAAATGGCACTCTGTAACCATGGAGATATATAACCTTATTAGTTCAGGTAAACAAAAAACACCATCAACCACAACATCAACCACAACATCGACGGCTCGGTGTCACCCTCGAGGAGCTTCCTCAGCCTCTATGAACTCTCCATCCTCAGGCGTGAATGTTGCCTGGATTCCATCGATCAAGGTTGCGTTTATTTGGACCCTCGGTCTCAGTCGAATCGCTTCGTCGTCGGAAAATCTCCTTGAGCTCTCCAAAGTCCAAATCCGCTCAAAACCAGATTCCTGCGTCTGTGAATTTTCCCACAGAGGTTTAGAAAAGGAAGATTGGATCATTTTCATCCGTCCATGTTCGAATCCAATCTTGTGCACAAAACATCCAGCTGTCAATCAGTTTGAAATAACCGTCCGCTCCGTGGCAGGACATTGATTTTTGTCGTAATGAAGTCCAACATAGCTTTGTCCATCATGGGCGTCCGTATGGTCATAGCCATTGTCCTTTTTGTGACAAGTCTGTGTTGTAATGCAGCATGGACACAGGGTTTAAGGATCATTCAACCAGACTCGAGGTCTTTCCATCGGAGAAAGCTGAATTAATGATATCGGTGAAACAACCGTCAGGTGACCACTGCACCACAGGGACCTGAGAACAAAACATCTTTTTCGGTATTGAACGGTATTGCCTCAAGATGCTGCGTCCTTACTTTCTTAAAGGAGACATATTATGTTGAGTTTTTTGTGAATGTAGAAGTTGTGAAAAGTTAAAAAAAGCCCAAAGTCTGTGAAGCACCTTGTCAGAAGTCAGGATCATACTTCCACATGATCCTGATGGGATGGACCAGGTTGGTTTCAGACAGAGTTTGAAGTGATATCAGGAGGGGGGGGTCTTGAGGAGACAGGAACTAAAACCAAGTGTTTGAGACAGAGGCTGAAAAGAGGAGCTGCAGCGATGGACAGTCTGAGGAAAGATATGCGTTTTCTGAACATTAGAGCATGTAAACATTTTACAGTAATAACATTAAAATGCTGAACAGAATATGTCTCATTTAAGCAACATTCGGACGAGATTAACAACACAAGGGAGGGAGAGGAGTGAAATATAATCACCGGAGCAGAGGTTTATGGTTTGTAAACAATGAAAAGCTCCTCATTACCGAAATACAGGTGATCCCATCCATAAGTGCACTGCACACGGGAGGTGCTAAAAGCTAATTCTGCTCATTTTAATGTCGCCAATGGGATGTAAATTATTGTTATTGTGGCTGTAATTATAACTGAAGAGGTGGTGAAATATTACTAACATTCATGTTCTGGGCAGAACTAAAATCACAGAACAGAAAATGTTAAAATCCCGCTCCGTCCCCTGGAGGCATGAATCCCGTCCGACTGAGACGTCATTTGAACATTTTCACTCTGAAGAATTTGATCAACCAATCATCTGCCGGTACAATCTGATGACATCACTGCACATTCTTCCTCTCGTCGGTTTCTCTCGAGTTTTTTTTTTTTCCAACACACGTCAACATCTGGTTTGAATCAACATAGTTTACGTGACGAGGTGGAAGAGACCTTCAGCTTTTGTCAGAATCTGCTGTGGAACAGGTTTTTCCTTTTTATAATGACAAAGATCAAGGTGACGAAATCGTTTTCTTCATTTCTACACAATTAAAAACTATTACAAATTGTGTGTTGGCAAACCTGAGTCTCTTGTGTTGGAAATGACTCGTCTCTTTAGAAGAACACACCAGCCTCTACAATCCTTTTCTACGGAAGAGTGTTGGAATCAGGCGAAAGACACAAAAACACGGTGGAAGGATGTGTTACAGGTCAGGGAAAGACCGATAAAGATTTGGTGCGAATCCAGGATTTGTTTTTCTAACATTGGGAGATAGGACGTATTTCAACATTTTCAATAATTCATGGGTCTTGATGGAAATATTCAGGCCTGCTGTGGCATTGCCTATCTGGTGCAGCTTGATTTGAATTTAACGGGACTCGTTTGTTCTGATACCTGACCCCTCCACTCTTCCGTATTTCTCTGCAGTTGTTGGGTAAAAACTTCACATCTCCAGGACAAAGATGCGTTTTCTTTGAGATACTGATGCATTTTTCAGTTTGTGTGTGTGGGGGGGGGGAGTAGGATTTCCCTCGACCAAAGCCAACCACAGAGAAGTGCATCATATTTCCGTCACCTCAACTGGAGCGACAAGGTTTTCACCCAACAATGACGATGTGTCGCAGTCGTCCTGAATTTTTTATTTACACACAGACTCTTGCTGATGAAAAATATTGCTCTTCACTAATTCAGAAGGTGGTTGGAAATTCACCATCATGTACAATACAAATGTTACTAACACTCTGTCATTGACAAAATATACTCTACCTTTAAGTCTTTCTGTCACAAAATATCAATAATGACACACTGATCGATCCGACGGTGTACGAAACATTAATATGTTACAACAAAAGGCCTAAAAATAAATTGCGTCGACTCCAGGACTGTCATTTTTAAAGACCTCGAAAGAACTTGCGTTTTTTTTGTAGGGTGAAGTCGATTCAGTTTACTGATCCGGATGTGAATGTTAAAAGAAGGAGAGGTGTCTACGAACTGAGAGAATGGTAGTTTCAGTTTAGATGAGGACTAAACGTAGCTTTGTTGCATCTGACCTCAAATTCAGATGAAGAGACAAAGACGATGACACGCTGCCGTCTCTGTTCTGTTTGGTGCTTTGTTTCTGTCTAACAGCCGCCATTGTTTATTCCAATTTATAAAAAAACGCTTTTGATGCGAAGAGCAGACGCGCAGGAAACCGACTGACCCCTCCTCGGCCATGAAACCTTCCACATAGGATCGAGTTAAACCAGAAATGCATCAAATCTGAGGAGCCCTCTCTCCCATTTTATAAACTACCCACCCAATCCCTCTTTCATGACAGACATCTTCGTCAAGTCGTCCCTCCAAACGCATGAATCAGTCTTCCCTCTGTCAGTCAGCATGAATCATCCTCCCACATCCTATTTGTCCCTTGTATGTTTCCAAACCGCCGTCATCACCGGAGACGAGCGAGGAGTCTCACGCTAAACATTCAACTATTTAAAGTTGCTTTTCTCTTTTTGGTGACAGACGTAATAAAAACAACGTCATTTCTGTCAGAGGTGTGACGCATCCCAAGGCGACCATGTTCGCACCATGTGGGACAGAAGGCAGACGTGCATGATTCGAATGTTTAGGACTTGTGAGCGTGCACGTCATTGGATCACTTAACAACTGGTGGAGTGACGGTTAAAAATCCTGTGCATGGTCAACGCAGCAGTTCATCCATAGTAACTGAATTTAATTTCCGGAACTGTTAGAAAGATCAGTCTGAGTTTTATTTACGACTGTTGACGTGACTGCTGTTTGCAAACTGGTACCTGGTCTGAGATCTGCGTTATCGTGTCCTCAATGATTTAGTTTTCCGAAAGTTTAACTAGTTAGCTAAACATTGCATCTTTTTAAAGCTGCCGCAAATTTATAATGACTTGTAGTTCAGTTTAAAGGTACCCTGGGGTTTTTTTGGACCACTAGTGGCCTTAAGAAACAATGTTTTAATGGTCCAGACTTAATAAATATGCTTCGCAATTTTTTTATATAATCAACTGCTTATAGTGATGAATTTGACCCTGGGCAAAAGTGATAACTAGAAGCTTCCACATAGAATTTGATTGGCCAAATATATTGACATGCAGAGCGTGAATGCATGGGAACACCATTTATCGCAGTTCAAGCAGTCTTTTGAAATACGTATATCGCGCATGTTGATATCGCGATAACGATAGATTTTCGATATATCATGCAGCCTTACTGTTAACTAAGTCACCTTAACCTCCACAAACTAATCTGTTATCAGACCGACTGAGAACATCACTGATGGATCAACAGACACATCACAACCAGCTGTTTCAACCTCAACTCGGACAACTCACCAGTGTTTCTCTGTTGGGATTAAACTGGGGAGCAGGAGACCTAATTTCTCTTGACATTCTCTAGCTGACAGCAGTTCTCTAGTGCAGTGGTTGTAAAACTTTATCAACCTTGGAGGCGATCTGAGTAAACGCCTCTCCTCCTTTTTAAAACTCACATTACACTGGAACCATGACCAATCAGAATTCCAACTCTCAGTTGAATAAACAGGATTGAGTTGAGATTATGCTTCTCATTGGATCTTTTGCTGTGACACTTCCAATGCCTGTGCTGGTCTGACTAACAGCTGCTGAACAAGCAACATTTATTGATATGATGTAACCCGTCAAATTCAGGACAATCTCCAAAATCTGTTTTAATTCCTCTTCATGCCTTGTCTGGATGGCGAATGGTTTGATCCGTCAAACCGTCTCCATGACAATGACGACTTCACCACTGTCCTCCGAAGTTGGCGTGGTTGAGGAGGTGGGGTTACACAGTGTCAGTTCCTCCCCTGTGGTTATCTGACCTCTGGCAGGGCAGTCCACACTATCATGGAGATCAGTGTTTCCACCTCCTTTTTTATCCCTCTCCCCTCCTCCTCCTCCTCTCCTACTGTCCTCCATCCTTTCCGCCCTCTGTTCTTCCTCCTCCTCCTCCTCATCATCATCTTCCTTCTCTACCCGACACCTACACACCTCGATTCCAGAGTCACCAGTCAGTCGTCGATGTCTATACTGGCTCTCATCAGCTCCCATGTCATCATCTTCATCCTCATTGTCCTCCTCCTCCTGATTCTCTTCTCCGTCCTCCCAGTGGGGAGGCCCTGGTTCAAAGACATCCACACAGGGGGAGAAGAGAGTCTGTTTCGGAGGGGACTGAGTGGCACGAGGTGAGGGGGAGAGTGAGGAAGCATGGCCGGAGGAAGATCCACCTTTGTCAGACTGGTGTAGAGCAGTGAGTGGGTCCAGAAGTAAAGCTGGGGCTGGGAGGGAGGTGGAGGCCAGGGCTTGTTGGGAGGAGAGAAATGGACGAGAGGGAAGGGATGAGGATGAAGACGGGGATATGGCTGAAGGGGGCGACTGAGAGGGAGCAAAATAAGATTCAGACTGTATGGTTATGGCTGGACAGGAGGAAGAAGGTGTTGGGACGGTGAACAATTGAGCCAGGACCAGACAAGGACCCGATTCAGTATCCGGATTGAGACAAGATACAAGACCAGCTACAGCCCCTGGGTGTTGGGGCAAGTCTGAAATTGGGCAAGGAGGAACCGGAGTTAGACGTGACAGCTCTGGGTTCTGGCAATGGGCTAAGGTGGGTAAAATGGGTGCTGCATCTGCGGCTAAGGTAAGGGTAGAATGTGAAGGAGTTATACCAGGGTTAAATGTGGAAAGCGGAACAAGGGTAGTTTTAGTTTGTGAGTCTAGCACTGGGGTATGGTTTGAAGGTAACAGTGGGTTTGAAATGGGGGTAAGGTTAGAGGGTTCTACTTCTGAACAGGTAAAGTTTATAGTGTCTCCGGCTTGGTTTGTAGGCACTGGGTCTGGAGCTTGGGTAAGGGTTGAAGGTGCTGGGATTGGCACAAGGCTAGGATTTGGGTCCAGGGTTGGGAGACCAGCAGAGCCTGTAAGCAAGGCCAAAGTTCTTTCAATATCTGGAGACGGTACTGAAGTTGGGCTACTAGGAACGTTGGATGTATCAAAAGTCCTTGTTAAATTGAGGGTCTCTACAGTAAGTTCGGCTGTCAGCCCTTTAGAAGTGTCGTCTGTTGGAGTAGAAGGGCTGGACTTTAGTGTAATTATCGGAGCAGGGGTAGTTCTAGGGCCCTCAGCTGGGAACTCAACGCTTATTACTTGGATGGAAGGGAGTGCTGAGTCAACAACACTTGGACAAGGGAGTATACTGGAGCTACAAGTGCTAACTACCGTTGTACATGGTCTTAGATCAAGCTGTTGCTTTATAGGAGATGAAGTTCCAACAATAAGGGCCATTTCTGAACCAGGAGAGGATGGAGGCTGAGGGGAGGCCGCCCTGGTAACTACGGCCACAGTAACAGTCTGGTTGGGAACCGATGAGTCCTGAGGTTCCTGAGCTCCGGCAGCATCCACCTCATCGATGTCAATGGCCACTGAGGCCACAATCCTCTCAGAAGCAAATCGTGTCTCATTTACCTCTAAGCAGGAAGCCGCAGCAGTGATGGTTTCCATGGTGACATCAAGTGTGAGGGGAGCCACCTCACTCGGAGTGGAGGCGTGGCTTGTGTCAGTCTCATACGTGACAGGCGCTGATAAGGAGGAGCTACATGGAGAGGAGGGGCAGCAGGAGTCACAGGAACAACTGGAGCTACAAGAAAGATACAAGCACATCATTCATCTAAATTTATATAAACATGAGCAATTGTC
Source organism: Hippoglossus stenolepis (assembly GCF_022539355.2). Lineage (NCBI taxonomy): Eukaryota > Metazoa > Chordata > Actinopteri > Pleuronectiformes > Pleuronectidae > Hippoglossus > Hippoglossus stenolepis. The sequence goes on along the minus strand of NC_061505.1, from coordinate 3,666,651 downwards.
TCTGCTTACTGTGCACAGTTTGTCATGTATCTCATCTACAACAAAAATAAAACATAACTTCTCGTCGATTTGAGGTATTACAGTTGGTAGCAGCGGTAGTTGTGACAATAGTCTCAATGATATTAGCAGTATTCTCCCAGTAGCGTTAGAAGCATTGTCACCTGTTATCAGAGCTGAGAGAGGATGGACCATCGCTGAGCGGTCGGTGCAGCAGAGGGCCATGTTGCGTGAGCAGGTGGGGGTCTGCGGTACGAGGGGGCTGTGGGTAGCGTGGAGTGGTGAACACAGAGCTGTAGGGTGGAGGAGGGGTGGAGGGCTGAGCCGCCACTTCCTCATAGGACGGCAGCTTCAGAGACGCCAGGAAACCTAAAAACAAAATGGGATTAAGGTTAAAGCAAAGTGGCCCAAGAGAAAGGTCCCTGAACAAATTTAAACCACAGACGTTGTGGTCAGTAGCTTAAATGCCTCGAAAACAGGATGTGATGTCCAGGTTTTGATAAATAGATATTGATCAGAGCATTAATAAAGTATAGACCCTAATAAATATCAAACAAAACACAGAGAATTACTAATAGTTGACTGAGCAAATCTATTCGAAGTTAAAAGCAGTTAAACTCTGAACTGGAGATCGTACTGAATCCAAATGGAAAGGATTTAAAAGAAAAATGTCCTTCTGAGAAGCTTCAGTTCAGTGTAAAGAACGACTTCACGGGAATGGACAAGTTCTACTCATGAAAACTGGCACAATTCCCCTTTAAGGAAAACTCCACTGGCATCTGGCAACAGATTAGACAAGCGGCATGTCACTTGACAGCTGAGGGTCAAACACCAGAGGAAAAAAAACAAGCAGTGGCGTCATTGTGTTGATGTTGAAAGAGGAGTTTGAACAGCGACAGACAGGTGGGCGGGCGTTCTTACTGAGGTCCAGCATGGAGGAGGGGTAGGAGTTGGCTCCGTGATAGGCCAGCAGGCTGATCTCTCTCTGCCTCTGCTGCTGCTGGACTCTGAGTTTGGCTCGGCGGTGTCGGTAGGCACAGCAGCAACTGAACAGGATGAGGATGGTCCACAGCAGCCAGAACCCTGAACACAACATTAAAGGAGTTAACACGCTGCTACAACTCCACCTATCAGTCTAGTATCTGAACATTTACCAGGGCAGATTTAATATTAAAAGACTTATGAGCATGTACAGAACCTTCATCTCATATTTAACCTGTTAGGGCTGCAATAATTATATACTATATAAAGGTCGGTGGCATTAGTAATTCCTTGACAGGATCACAGGGTACGTCATCGGGGGCATGTTACTTCTAGTCCACAGCACAACAAACTTACACCAGAGTTCGTAGTAGTAGGTGCAGCAGCCAGTCTCTCCGCAGCAGTGTCCCGTCTCACACAGGTATCCTCCGTTAGCGTTGGCCCCAGGACAGTACCGCGGTCTCCCCAGCAGGGGCAGGCTACCACCGGAGTGGTACTCCATCGCACCCCTGCTCTGCGTGGACTTAGTCCTGCGCCACCGCTACCTGCTCACCACTAGCGCTAACTAGCCGTTAGCTGCCAAGCACCTGATCCTGGTCAGAGTCTAACTACATTTTTAGGTCATTTGTTTTCAAGCTGAATTTAAATAATGGATGTGGACAGGTGTGTGGTGAGCTAGCTCTTAGCTGCTAACCTTGAATAGCTTCAAAATGAAGCTGAACTACATTTTCAGAGCAGGTGAATAGTAGCTGTTTGCTAAGATTACACCAAGGCCGGGATAACGGACCTACGGGTGCCGCTGAATGTCTGTTAGCATCAAAATGCTTTCGTACACTTGAAGTATTAGCACTGAGTACTGCATCTAAATACTACGAGAACTGCAGCTGTGGTAGAGAACCAGCAGGGGGAGCAGGACGACGGCTGATATAAGTCTGAAAGGCAGAGATAAAGAAAAAAAGACAATAGTTTATTGGTGAACAACAGGAAAGAACGTAACACACACACATACACACACACACACACACACACACAGCTGACATGTCCACTACTACAGGCCTGTTTATTATTCATCACTGCACTGACTCAAACCACAGACCAACACAAAGCTCCCTCTCTGTTCGACACACACTCACACACACACACACACACGTTTGTACTACCATCACATCCTCTGACCTCAAAGCTTAAGGATAAGGATAAGTTCATCTTATTCTAATCTGTCTTGAAATGCAAGAATATTTAAGATTTGGATTTTTTGATGTTTTTCATTTGAGTAAAAAAGCTTAAAAAAAACAAAATATGGCAATTTTTCACATTTAAACGACGGATTAAGTTGCAGTTAAACAATTTGTCGATCATCTAATGGATTAATCAACCAATAATTTCAGCTGTAAAGCAAATTGATAACTTCAATTAAAAACAACTTTATTTCCCCCCCGGATTCAGCTCAGTTATGATAAATAACATTGAACCTTTTTCAGAGCTGCAAATCATTTTGAGAGCAAAAAGAAAATCTGACTTTTCTCAAGATGGGAGAAGTTGAGTGAAAATATTATTTTTTTTAAAAGGTCATGTTTAAAAATTGTGTGAAAGATTTATATAAAAACATTGAAACTTTTTTGTCGTTTTCAGTTGCTTCTACAAATAAAAAAACCCTGTGCAGAGTCCCAACAGTCTGCATCAAATCACACAATCATAAATATCATGGTACTTTTTGTATCTTGTTCACAAACAAACCAGGAAACAGACAAGGGGTGAAAACAGGTCAAAATGTCACAACATGCAATTTAGTAGAAATGCTTCTGCGAAAAAATTCTGACGTTTGTCATCTAATGTCAACAACTTGGTTGCTCGACGTGAAGTTTGTTCCGACTCATTATTAAAAGTAAAATCTGACAAATCCAGGTTCTCAAATGTGAAGTTTTGCCGCTTTTCTTGGTCCTAAATTTCTTGGAACATTAATTTTTGAGGGTTTGAGACAAAAGAAGACATAAAATAAAATCTCTCTAGACTTCCCTGTCTTATGTCTCACAGATCAAACTATTAATTAAACCTGAAATAAAAATAAGTGTTAGCAGCATCAAATTATATCGGTTTCTTCGTTTATCAAAAACCTTGATCCCAGTGAGTCTTAACCCTGAAACAGTTCAGAGACAGAACCTGACACTGCGTCCTCACTGTGGACAACACACACACACACACACACACACAAAACACACACACACACACACACACACACACACACACACACACACACACACACACACACACACACTCTGACATACTGCTGCAGAGTTCACAATCACAGGACACGTTGGTCTGTAAAGAATTTCTTACAAGGCCAAGTTCTCCTGCATGCTGCAACAGGTGCTGCACACACACACACACACACACACACACACACACACACACACACACACACACACACACACACACACACACACACACACACACGCACGCAGACGCACGCCCACACAGGGGAAACTGCTATGAAATTACTGCCTTTGCAGCGCGGTAAACATGATGGCTTGTGGTCAGTGATTTCAACACATACACACACACGCACAAACAAACACGACACACACACACACACACACACATATACACACACTCACACACAGAGGCCATATGTGTTGTATATGTGAGACAATATAATGTCAATACACACACGATGGTTTTATACACAGCCAGTGTGATGTGCAGTATTCTGTGTATATATATTTAATGTGTGTGTATATATTATTTGTGTGTGTGTATATATATTTATATATAAATAAATAATAGGTGTGTTTATTGACAGGCTGCAGACGAACCCTCAGCCTCAGTCTTTAAATCCTCCAGTAGATGATAAACAAAAACAACGGTACCTCTCCATCCATCCTCTTGTCCTCCTCCTCTCAGTCTGCGGGCCTCGGAGCCTCTGTGGTCGGGTCGGTGGGTGTCTGAGTGTCGGTGCTCGGTACCGCCGGGGCCTCCTCTCTCCGGTTCCCCGCCTCCTCGCTCTCCCTCCTCGGTGCGACCCTCCGCCAGCCCCGCCGCCATCAGCGCATCAAGCCCCGCAGAGACACACCGCACACTTCCGCCCTGTCGCCTTGGAAGATTTCAAAATAAAAGTCCCAAATTTGGCTGAAGGCACCTGTTCAGATCTCAGACTGTAAATAAAGATGACTGCTCCCTTCAAGTGAAGCCAAAACATCTCTATCGCCCCCTGGTGGCTGGCTGCAGTATAGGTCATGAACCCCGCCTCCTCCATATTAGTGATTACTGTGATATTTCTGGAGGAAGTGGAGACATGTCGTTTGTCTTTATTTACAGTCCTAGGTCATTACACATTTAATTTAAGTATATTTAAACATCATAAAAACACATGACATAATTTTCCTCGGCACGTTGTGATTACATTAAAACATACCAGACCTCCCAGACGTGTTCATCACTTTTAAATGTCCCCTGGAAACACTTCGGTTGTCGTTTTCCATAGGGCGTTTCTGTAATGTGTTGTTTTGTGTTGTGCGTAATGTGATGTGTTATGTTGTCTGTAATGTGTTGTTTTGTGTTGTGTGTTGTCAACTTGATGAAGATGTTTTCTTACTTTGCTTGTGTTTTGTCTACTTGCATGTGTTATCCTAAGTCGCAGTGCGTTGAGCGCTCAGGGCCACCGTACACAGCAGCTGATGACGTGCTGATTAATAACAGGTTGAGTCGACAGATCATTTCCAACAGATGAATTATTACAATGTTTAGATTTTTTACTTTGACCAAACTTCTATGTCTGGGATTCCGTCAGTGACGAGATTTCACTTTTATTTTGTAACGATGGACTGTTTCTTGTTTAAACCGGAAGCTTTACCTGTGTGGTTTTTCAAACTCGACAGACCCGCCATTACACATCCTGCTGCGCACACACAAACACACACACACACACAAACACACACAAACACACATACACACTCACACGTCTCCTTTATTTCATCATCCTTCCATCGTCCTATAATTGATAATCGATCAGCGATGAACTGATGAATCGAACAGATGATGGATTCTCATGGCGGACGCTCTGGCCTCTGATTGGCCCGAGGTGACGGGCTGCGGGCCAATCAGAGCGCGCGCTGCAGCTGGTAGCAACAAGAGGGAACTTTTTTTTATTTTTTAATTTTTTCAATCAGAGTTTAAAACTTTATTAACACGTGACCGGATCAATACATGTGTTTATATTTACTCTAAAGGGAAATAATCTGCTTGATGATGACGTCATGTTGGGGAGGGGGTCCCTAACCTTTCAGCCCTAAACCCCAGATAATCTTTGACCTCTGACCCCTGTTATATCCGGAGGTCAATGAAGCTGAAGATTTTATTCATCATTCATATTTCTTATTTTAAAAAGTTCCCTGCGATGATGTAAACTGTGACATCATCAGATGATTTTTGTGTGGTCACATTTTAAATCTCAGACTTTGAGACAAATTCATATTTAATATAAAAGTGCAGAATCCTGGTGTTTACATTGATGATGAATTAACTTTAAATGTTACAAAAGGAAAAGGAGCAGTGACGAGTCCCAGTTAATCAACGAAGAAAAAAGTAGTTTAAAATAAACCAGGTCTCTGTATGTAATGTTGTGGCGCCCTCTGGTGGAAGGTGAAGGAAATGAAGGACCAACACACAGATTTTCAGAACCTACTATGATGTTATGAGTCAATAAATATATATTGTGTTGAATATAATGATTTTTATTTTCCTGTGGATAAATTAACTAATGAGTCAAACAACTCACCAGCAGGAGGCAGAAGACTGGAGCCGAGGAGATAGGGGGTAACTGTGGTAACACACACACACACACACACACACACACACACTTCACTCACATGTTGTTAAACTGAGGAATGCGGCGAGTTACAGTAACGACCAGGTTTGTGACGGCACCGCCCATCAGTGTGTGTGTGTGTACATGTGTGTGTGTGTGCATCCTCTAGAACAGATGTTAACTGACAGGTTACCTCCTTCCTCTTCCTGTGCAGGTGAAAGGTCAGAGGTCAAGTGATGAGGTGGAGCTTCTGCTCCCTCAGCTCGTTTACGACGAGTCAACAAGTTTCTCTGTGACGGAGACGATCAATCAGTGGTTTCAACAAAACAAGAACCAAACTGAACTGAACAAGATGGCGGCGCCGTATCCCAGATATTCTGACGTCTCGTTTGTCCGGAGGTTTTTCCTGCTGAAGTGTGCGACCACTTCCTTCTTCATATGTGAAACACAAACTCCAGAAAATGTTTGTAAAATAGTAATAATAATGTAGTAATACTGAGGGTTTGTTCATGTATTATACACAGTCTGATTTATAGAAACATTTTATTTAAAAAAACATGAAAAACATTGACAATATTTGCAGATTTATGAAGAGATGGAAACAGATCAATAAAATTCTCCTCTGTAAAAACCTGTGACTCTAAAATGTCAACAACATGAATCAAAAGATTGAACCTGGTTTTATTCAGTGCTTACGACAGAGTGTTAGGGAC